>NW_025814455.1:130000-430000 GCF_018902025.1 Drosophila willistoni | reverse complement strand
CTCTGTAGTTGGCCGTGTGGTTCCCTCCACAGTTACTGCATAGTCTTAGTGCGAAGTTGTTTCTGTCCTTGGTGCAAATGCCATCTTTATGATGTTCGCTGCAGCCAACACACACTGACCTAAGATTGCAATTGTTAGAGGTGTGGTTGTATTCCTGGCAGTTTTTACACTGCGGTGGTTGGCGTCTCTTATGGGGCTCCTCTATTGTGATTCTTCTGTGCAATAGAAGCTGTAGGTTGTAGATCGGGTGCACTTCATTTGGCTTCGACCGTTTTCCATCAGGTTGGAGCTCGATTTTAAAGAGTGGCTGTGCGACTTTGTTCCTGTTGATGATGTTGACATCGGACTTGACCGCAAACCCTTTTTCGACCAACGCGTCTGCTATTTCTTGAGTAGGGACCGATGGCTCAATCCCCTTTAACACAACCTGGAGACCTTTACTGCTTTTTAGTTGGTAGGTATAGAAGTTGATGTTAGCATTACGGAGGTACTTTTCGATGATGAGAAATTGTCCTCAGTTTGGATTTGACATTTAATTTCTTTAATGTTACCCCTATTGAGTGTGGTTACAACAAAGTTATTTGCCCCTAATGTTTCTACTAGCTTCGAAATCAGGGCGCTGCAGTTGGCTCCACGGATGTATAAAGGGGGTGGTCTAGCCGATTTAACTTTATCTACAGCGCAGGCTTGATCGTCTTGCTGATCGGCAAGAATTTTAAAACGATTCCCGCTAAGGAGTGCTACTCGTTCATTTGGTTTGGTTTATTTTCGGCGTATTGCCACTTTTTTTCTTTTGCGGGTTTTGTTGATTGCTGAGTGGCTGGCACTTTCGGTGTTATTGCTTACGTTAGCATTCAGTGGGATCGGCGACACCACCGAAAAGTACGCGTTGTTGCGTTGGACCGAGAGTCGACGCTCACGTTGTTGTTGTACAATTAGTTTTCGTAGCTGTTGCTGGAGGGGATCGAGAGAGCTTGGGCCCGAATTGGTGGACATGGCTTTTGTAAAAATTACCACTTTGTTGTTGCAGCTTAGTATTTATTGCTATTAGAGCAATCTAATAGCAATATGATTGTAAATAGGCGTCTCTGAGGCGACTGAGAGCCCTACACAAATTTTTGCAAAAGCGGTCTTTTTTTTTACACTCAATTTTTGCGGAGTGCCTTAAAAATCACGTCTGTACACACGTGAGTCAGATTAAAAAAAACCTATCTGCATCGTGCAAATGCTATATGATGTCATGGAATACTTAGAGCAAAGATATGGTTTGCTTAGTGCCATGAGAAAGGAAGAGAAAAAACCGTTACAAAAAACGTCGGTTGCGGTGTTTAAAGATAGTTGTCCGATCCCCAAAGGTTCTGTGCTATAAGTTTAAAGCTCTAACACCTAAAGAAAGGGTGGAAATAGCAAAAAAAGTACACTTGTGTTCAAGATGCTTAAAGCATTCAAGCAACAGGAAATGCACTAATGAAATGGTCTGCTCATTGTGCAGCAAGTGACACCATACGCTTCTTCATTTTGGCGAAAAACAGGAGAGGGTAAATACTTGCGTTATGGTACAACAAAAACTTTTGGCTCAAATGTTAAAATTACCCAAGATCAAGAATAATTGGCGTATCTTTAACAAAAACTAGAACATCTAAGTATAAGGCGAATGTGATGAAAATTTTAACAAGACGACTAGGATTGATGCCTCAGGAAGATATGTAGTAACGATCCCGTTTAAGCAAGAAAAGGAATTAGGTGACTCAAAGGCGCAAGCAACTGCGCAGTTTCTTAACTCAGCGAAAAAATTTCAGAAAAATCCAAAACTTAAAACATGGTACGAAAAGTTCATTAAAGAATATTTGAATTTGGGTCATATGGTGGAAACTAAGGACGAAGGTGTCCATTATCTGCCCCAATAGGCAGTAGTTAAAGAAACAAGTCTGACAACTAAACTAAGAGTTGTATTTGACGCATCCGCGAAAACAACAAATAACAGAAGTCTAAATGACGTAATGTGGGTCGAGCTACGACTTCAAAAAGGTGTATTCGACATTATATTAAAATGGCGAAAATGGCAGTTCGTAGCATCTGCAGATATTGAGAAAATGTATCGACAGATAAGACAGAAAAAATTAAGAAAATATAAATTGACAACAGTAACGTACGGTACTGCATCAGCACCTTATTTAGCTACAAGCAGAGATAGCAAACAGATGTCAGGATAAAGTAATTAGAGAAATTATCCTAGATGAGTTATACATGGATGATTTAATGACTAGACGTAATACCGTACAGGAATCAAAACACAAAGTTTAGCAGGTTTCTAGAGAGCTGGAAAAGGCAGAAAGGAATTTGAGAAAATGGATTTCGAATAGATCCGAAATTATTGGAGAGGTTATCGATAAAGGCGAAAATAAAGTATTGAAAATTGATGAGAACGAATGAATTAAAGCCTTGTGGTTGCAGAGAGAGCCGTGACGAGAACAGAAAAGTAAATAAAAGTGTGGTGCTATCCACACTAGCCAATATTTATGATCTACTAGGTTGGCTAGCACCAGTAACGGTAATAGGCAAGTTATTCATGCAAAAGTTGTAGTTAGCTGAGCAAAATTGGGATCAAGAGTTGTCCGATGACGACACAACAGAATGGAAATCCTTCAGGAACAATTTGGTGTATCTGGAAGAAATCAGGTTACCCCGATGGATCAAGACACAGCCTGATATGTTGTTACAGATTCATGGTTTGGCTGACGCTTCAGAAAAGGCGTATGCAGCGGTGGTATATTCTAAAATTGGTGAGCCATTAAGAACAAAGCTAGTCCTATCAAAAATAGGAAAACTATTCGCAATTGCTACAAAGAGTGCAGCAGTCTATTGCTGTTCCAGCTGAAATGTATGCTTGGAGTGACTCCACTATCATACTGTGCTGGATAAAAAACGGTGCTAGTAAGGAAAAATTCTTAAGGCGTCGCACTGAGGATATCCTGACAATCAAAGAAATAACATGGAACCATGTACGATCTGTAGCTAAAGTGGCTCGGTGAGGCAAAAGATAAATGGCCTAAACAAAAAACAGATGATGAGAAGGTTTTGGTAAATTCCGTACTATTAAATACAGAGAGTAGTATTATGCAGGAACTAATTGAAAAGTATTCATGTATGAATAAGCTGCTCAGAATTACGGCATATGTATTAAGATTTATTAGCTTTTAAAAAAGAGATAAGGTGTACCCATCATATCTAAGCGTCAATGAGCTTAGGGATGCTAAAAATTTTATAATCAAACACAAACAAGCATATCAATTTAGTAGAGAGATATCATGTCTTACGCAGAACAAGCAAATTGACATGAAAAACAAAGATTTGAGTTTCAATCCATTTTTTGAAAACGATGGGATATTACACGTGGGTGGAAGATTGCAAAATGCCAACATATGTTTTGATACTAAACATCCTATGATTTTAGATAACTCACATTTAACAATGCTGTTGATTAAAGATGCTCACAAGGAAACTTTACACGGAGGATTTAACCTAATGAGAAGCCAAATTCAAAGGAAATTTTCGATTTTTGGTTTAAAAAAAAATACCTAAGGGAATGTGTTACGTGTGCCAGATATCGACAAGTAAGTATCGCCAAGCGGAGCAAATTATGGGTAACCTACCCAAAAACAGGGTCACCAAGCCAAGTGGTCTCTGGGCAAAAATTACGGTAAAATAACTAAACGCAACAGCCGCATTGTACTTAGATCCAATGGGTGAAGTGGAAGTAGTAGCGTCCTCATGGGATCTGGTAGTATACTATGACATGTCGGCGTATTTTGAAATGCTTAGTCAAGGTGACAGATTGATTCCTAAAATGAGGGATTTATGTCAAAAGTTATATAATTTCAAAGACCAATGTCATTTTGTATTAAACAGCACGCTAAAACGAATTACGGAATTCGAAGAAAATAATAGATTGTTCATGAGTCAAAATAAGCCAAGAAGCAAGCGAGCACCGTTTAAATTCATGGGTTCACTGAACCATATATTATTTGGAATCATGGATGCGGATGACAGAGTACATATGCAAGAAAACATAAGAAGTTTAGTGACAAATCAGTAAAACTTGAAACACCTAGAAGAACATCAAACATCGATAGAAGACTTCACGGCAAACATTATTAAGACAACTATAGATGAAATAACTAATAACTTTCGCAACATGAACAACCGAATCGAAAATATGACAGAATCACTGAAAGAAAGCTATTACGTATATAGAGAATCCGTTCAGTTCTTCATGATTGTAAGGCAGCTGAGTTCCGTGATTGATGAATGTGAAAAAATTCAGACAGGAATTATAAATCTTTTAATAGACATTAACCATGGTAGGTTGAACCCTAATATTTTAAAACCAAACCAAATGAAATTGGAAATAACAAAAATAAAGGACAAGTTGTCCGAAGCATTAGTACTACCAGGTAAAAGGACACGGTACTGAGTTAAAAGATATATATACTCTGTTGACGGCGAAGGGTATTTTCATAGACAGAAAAATAATTATAAGTGCAAAAATACCACTGTTTGGTAGACATCCGTCTTTTCTTTATAAAGTTATTCCAGTGCCTGTACGATTGAATAATAATCAAATGGTAATGGTTCATATAGATAGTCAGTACTTAATATATAATTTTGAAATAGACGCGTATCATTTAATGTCTGAATCAGCTATGCAAAGATGTCGGAATTGGCAGTCGAACAGGAGAACATGTGAAGGAAGTTGGCCATGGAGTGGTGCCAATGATAATGCTTGTGAGCTGACACCTTTTAAACAGAATACAAAATCTAACTGCTTATACACAACGATTGTGGAGACAAGATATTACTGGGTAGAATTAGATGGCAGCAGTCGTTGGTTGTTCAAGGTACCACCCAAAACTAAGGCCAGAGTCCAATACGGTAACGAACAGCAGGAGGTGCTGGATATAACAGAACAAGAAATTTTGAGCTTCAGATGAGGCAGCGCAGCTAGGATAGAAAATAAAATTTTAGTGGCTCATCATAGCATCCAGTCAGAGTCGTATATAGCTATTAAAACTTCGCACGTAGGCGATATTAGGAACATATCAAATATAGCTTGGAATCCAGCAAACATAGTAAGCCATTTAGCAGAATTAGAAAGAATAGGAACCCAATTACAATCATTAAATGAACATCATATTTAATTACTAGGTTTAAACAGTCATCACGTAACTGGTTATGCTTCTTTAATGTTAGTCATCTTACTAATGATAATATTAACAATAATAATTTGTTTAAGACAACTTTAAAAAAAATAAAAGAATCCCAATCGCCCTATTTGGCGGCCCTTCACAGAATTTTTAAGAATAAACATAGTGTTCATCTGAAGCGGTTTCACCAAATCAGATGCACTAAGGAAAATATAATACGACTGTACTTTTGTCACAAATAACTAACCTAGCATATGACTAGATTTACAATCAGCCACACACGTTGTGGGAAAACACTTGTAACTCTAAACTAACCCAAAAGATCACAACGGCATGATGTCAAAGAGCACACGCCGTGCCCAAAATAATAATAATTTTTCAACCCCCGAATATGTGGGTGTGAGTCGTACTAGAGTAAGATCTCCTAAGAACAATTGATCTCCTAGAGCCAAGATTCACTATATAAACTCCGTACTTTTGTAAATAAAATCATTGAATTCAACGAATGAAGATTGGGTTATTTTCCTTAACCCTAGAATACCTATTCAGATATATAAACTTCGGCATAGACGAAATTAGCTTCTTTGATATTTGTAACTATTTTTGGGCTTTGATACCGATTTTTAAACTAGCAGAAAGGATCACCGATAGCACCTATTTCGACTATTGCTCAACACAATAGGGTCGTGTAATAGAAAAAAATACATCGATTTTACCGAAAATTTTTATCAAGTGGTAAGGGTAAGGTTTTAAAAAAAATTGACTACCTTTTTGTTTTGTTTTAGCATTTGAAGAATGTTGAGTGAAAATTTGAAGCAAATCGGGATAAAAGTGAAGATGTTTCAGTATAAAAAATTTTAACTCGATTTTCCAAACATTTCCAGCATTTTCCAAGTCGGTGATCACTCTTCCGGAAAAACCAATTGACCTATCGCTTTCCAATTTTTCACAAAACTCCTACAGCTTTTTAAAGTTTTTTTGTTTACAACTAAATATAAGTCAAATATTTGGACGAAAAACGAAATTTTTAATTTAAAACCGTGCCAAAAATAAAAAGAAAAAATTTTCGAAAAAACGCATTGTCATTACCAGCGGATATCTTTTAGATTTTAGAAGCAATTTAACTTTTTTCGTTCGGATGATCCTGTAACCCAGCATGCTCACCGCAAACCCTATTTTTTCATAGGGCCTCAGCAGATGCGCTGCCACGGATCGAAATATATATATCAAAATTTTACCAATGTTACTTTAAATGTCACTTAACAACATGTATATAAAACAAATAGTCCCAGATACTTGGCAAAAAAATGTTTGGAAACTTGTTTTTTTTTGGGCTTTGAAACTTTACCCCACAATCTACAACTAGAGCATCGATTAAATGGCTCGAAACGATTAAAATAAAAATATTTGTCATTCCTTCACCTTTAATTTCTATATTGTCGACAAAACTACCTGGTTTTTCAACAACAATTGTGACTTTGTGGTTACTTTTTCGAGCTCTTTATTCAATGTCGCCAATGTATGCATTTTAAAGTTTTTATGTTGAATTTTCAATATAAATTATATTTTTTCGTGTTCATGCAAAAAATCTGGTTAAATATGCTTGGGGAAGCAACCCTTGAAAGTATTTTGTTACTCCATCCCTACCCTTTTATATAAAAAGTCTAATGTTTGCGAAAAAACGGACTACAATCTTATCGTAGGAGAAATTATTGATCAAAATCACTGTTTACCACCGATTGTTTCCATTGTTATGATATAGTCACCCGATGTTGATCGAATTTGGTACAGTCAATAACAATTTTAAAGCAATCGCAAAAGTTACGAAGTTATTCATAAAAGTCACTAATACTAATGTCATTAATAGCTATGCTAAACTGACAAATATAATTTTTTATGACAAATTAGCAGATATTTAAAACTGCCAAATTTTCCAATATACTAACAGTTTGCCTTCGTATTAGTCAGCATCGCTACCTAATCCGCGCGGAATTAATAATAATCCAACGCATCGAAAGGCGCAATGAAGAAGTCTAACCATTTGAACATTATCGATTGTTAACAATTACTTTTGGGTATGGCCCAACGCCATTCTGATTATCAACTGAAGTAACCTACAGCTTCAATCGCGTTGTCAAATTACGCGGAACATAATACTCTGAGTAGAGGATGCCCGTTGCATGTCAGGCAACCAACAAGAAAAAAAAATTAAGTTCTTGCAACTTAATTTAAATCGGCGTCGACAAAACAATAATAGGGGTGCTAAAACTTGGAGCTGTGGCATCCTCCGAGGCATCTGGAGCATTGGCATACACAGAGAATACACGGGGCGAAACGCAATGGCATATCTGTTTTTAGATGCTACACCACGACAAGAGGGCGAATCTTGTTTGACTCCTTCGTCTCGTTGAACGTCAGCCTACTAAATATACATAGGTACCAATTAAACCTGGCGTAGAAAGCCAAGCAGACAATCTCTGTTCTGCCATCCGTGAAATTTGTGATGCGTCAATACTTCCGAAAAACCATGGTGGAAGCAGACGCAAACCCGGCCACCGGTGGTGGCCAGAAATTATTGAAGTACGGAAGAGATGCCACAAAGCTAGACGCAAGGAACAGCAAGCCAGAGGGAGACACTCGTTCCAATGAAGCCGACAAAGGAGCAAGAACAATTTCAGCAGTGCTATGCCTGTTGAAAGTCCATTTAATTTTCTTTCTTGCTTATTGCCTACATAAGAAGGCAGCCAGCCGTCGCTTTTTTTTCCTCTTCTTGTATATTTAAATACCCTACCTAGCCTTTTCTGTTGCTATGTGGCGCTTTCTTTTCCTGCTGACGTTGTCATAGCCGCCCACGTTCACATAGCCTGCACATGCATACGTTCTTGTTATGACAACTCTCTGGGCTCAGGGCTCTTTGCTATTTGTGCAAAAATGGCCCGCTTTACTGTATGTATACGCTCATTCCCCAATCATCGGCGGCCATTCTCGAGCTCCTATCGAACGCTCACTGTACTCAGTGGAATGCATAAATATTATTAGAAACACATTGTAGCACTTATCTATAATACAAATATATACAAATCCAAGTCAAAAGCATTTTCGGTAATATGACCGCTGAGTGTCAGCGCAACCAGTATTCAAATTCTAGATTAGTATCAAGATGAGGATTTTATGTCGATTCCAAGTCCCAGAGTTTTTGGCTCTCAATGCTTTCCCCCCTATATATAAAAAAAAAAAAACAGAGGGCCGGGACTAACTTCGAGCGCGTCAAAATTTTGTATACCCTTGCAATTTTTTTGGTAACTCTTTTCTTACCTATGGTCATCCCACTTTGATGGGATGCTTTTTTTATCTAAAAAAGTTAATGTTTAACAGATATATTAAACTAATAAATGTTTACTCTGAAAGTCACTGCTTTCAGCTCTTTAGCTCTTATTACTTGCTTCGTCTCGCACTTGCAGCTCATTGGTTTCCTGTAGGAATACTGACGTAGCTGTTGGCAATAAGACTGGTCAGGAAAAAAACCTCATGAAGGTTACCGTCAAGATTTGTTGCGCAACAGCTCTCGTGAACTACACCTAGTTGGCTATCAAGTAACCAAATTATCAGGTTCTGCAGTCAAGAACAAAAGTTGGCAGTATACATACATATTTTCAATGAGAGTTTAAAAGTTAATTGAAAGTTGATTGTGAAAACTATAGATAAATGATAGAAAAAAACTAGAGGGCCGGGGCTAACTTCGACCGCGTCAAAGTTTGTATACCCTTGCAACATTTTTGGTAACTCTTTCCTTACCTATAGCCATCAAAAGTGCAAAAACGTTTAAGCTAAAAAGGCTAATGTTTGCGTAAGAACGGCCTACATAGGAAATAACGGAGTTATTGATCAAAGTCACTGTTTTCCACCGATCGATCCTATGGGAGCTATATGATATAGTTACCCGATCCTTATCAAATTCGGCACAGTCATTAATAGATATATTAAACTAACAAATATTTAATGTGAAAGCAATCACGTTAAAAATAACGAAGTTATGGACAAAAGTCACTGTTTTCGACCGATCGTTCCTATGGGAGCTATATGATATAGTTACCCGATCCTTATCAAATTCGGCACAGTCATTAACAGATATATTAAACTAACAAATGTTTAATTTGAAAACAATCGCGTCAAAAGTAACGAAGTTATTGACAAAAGTCACTGTTTTCGAAAGATCGTTCCTATGGGAGCTATGATATAGTCACTCGATCTTGATTTGGCGTAGTCGTTTATATGTGTAATTAACTCACCAATATTAAATTTCTTGACAATAGCTCAGAAAATAACGAAGTTATTAAGGAGTTATACGATATAGTGATCCGATCCGGCTGAATCCGAGATATACAACGCCTGCAGTATATACAAGCCTACATGCAAAATTTCAGCTCTGTAGCTCCAACGGTCTAGGAGGAGTTTGCGTTGATCCAGACGGACGGACGGACGGACGGACATGGCTATTTGAACTCGTCTCGTCGTGCTGATCAAGAATATATATACTTTATATGGTCGGAGATGCTTCCTTCTATGCGTTGCACACTTTTGACCAAAATTAATATACCCTTTTTGCAAGGGTATAAAAATACAATATTATCCTTGCACCAGAAGAATTGAGATTCTTCTCAAAGACCCATAAAATAGCATAAGTATTATGTAACTACCTAAGTTAGTTGGCTTTGCTCTAATGTTGGACTAAATTTTTGTTATTATACCCTTGCAAAAAGGGTATATTAATTTTGGTCAAAAGTGTGCAACGCATAGAAAGAAGCATCTCCGACCATATAAAGTATATATATTCTTGATCAGCACGACGAGACGAGTTCAAATAGCCATGTCCGTCCGTCCGTCCGTCCGTCTGGATCAACGCAAACTCCTCCTAGACCGTAAGAGCTACAGAGCTGAAATTTTGTATGTAGGCTTGTATATACTGCAGGCGTTGTATATCTCGGATTCACCCGGATCGGATCACTATATCATATAGCTCCCATACAAACGCCAAAGTCACGAACAGTGACTTTTCTTAATAACTTCGTTATTTTCAGAGCTATTGCTGTGAAATTAAATATTGGTGAGTTAATTACACATATAAACGACTATGCAAAATTTGATCAAGATCGGGTGACTATATCATATAGCTCCCATAGGAACGATCTTTCGAAAACAGTGACTTTTGTCAATAACTTCGTTACTTTTGACGCGATTGCTTTCAAATTAAACATTTGTTAGTTTAATATATCTGTTAATGACTGTGCAAAATTTGATAAGGATCGGGTAACTATATCATATAGCTCCCATAGGAACGATCGGTGGAAAACAGTGACTTTGTCCAATAACTTCGTTATTTCCTATGCTACGATTGTTGGCCGTTCTTTCGCAAACATTAGCCTTTTTAGATAAAACGTTTTTCCACTTTGATGGCTATAGGTAAGGAAAGAGTTACCAAAAAAGTTGAAAGGGTATACAAACTTTGACGCGGTCGAAGTTAGCCCCGGCCCTCTGGTTTTAATTTAATTTCAAATGTAAACAATATGGTTGTCAACTCAACGAATTTTTAATTTTAATATTTTTGAGTTTGTAATATAATAATAGTTCGCTCATAAATTTTGCAAATTTTTTCTTTTTTTTCTGGAGTACATTTTTTATTTTTCCATTTGCAAAAACGAATAAAAACGTGAAATCCACGTTATCGTCTTGAGCAACTATCGAAATTGACTGCTACAAAACTATAAGGGAAGATGCTATTTCCCATTCTATTCCGTCCCAACCTTTGCAATTCGTGGAGTGGTCTGTAATCGATGGCCTCAAAACTGTGTAGAAAGCTACATTTATACCCTTGAAGATTTCATTAACAAGATGTACTAGTACAGGTTATAGTTATTTATCACAAATTCATAATCATTTCACTGTCGATTAAATTCCCGTTTTCTCTAAACTCCAAAATAACATACGCTTAATCATACTAATATCCATTACAAAAAGTTTACCAAAATCTCAAATATCTGCATCTCAGACTAACAAAAATAGGGTCATGAAAGAAAATGTCAAGCTTGCTTAATGCCAAACAAAACGCGTCCACACGCTTTGGTAAAGATTTAATACCAAATTATATCATATAGTATATGTAATATAATGGCATGATATCAATGCGAAGATCATTAGAATAGGTATTTCTTAAGAAACAAAATCGACTCTTAGCTTCTAAGAGTTCATAAATACACAACACTTTGATAAATAAAATCAGTTTATATTTTGAATTTAACGAATAAACTTTGGGTTTTTTAGTTGTGGCATTGAAAATACCTATTAACTTTTGGTCCTTCGAGAAAAAGAAACTCTTTAGTTTTCCCCAACCAGTGCACTGTGGACGGAAAGCCCGATTTTTTGGCATAGAGTCCAATTTTAAAGATAGAGAGTTGAAACTTGGTACAGGTGATACTAACATCATACATAGTAAGCCTTTAAAATTTGAAACGGATCCGACCGCGCCCACTCAGGCCGCCCATATAAGTAATCTTGCTAATGAGCTATTTTTCAATTTTAATTATGTGCTTCTCTTAGTATACTACAAAATTTATTTAAAAAAATTTATTTAACAAAAAACATAAACAAAAAATAAAATATCCAATACATAACAATATTATTTAAATATATTCATTATCAGAAATCTGAGGCATCCATATATTTGACTATGATTTGAGTCTGACTCCTCATCGCTAGCATCATTTTTTGAACCGTCAATGGTTTCACTACAATTAAATGAGGGTTTTTCGAAGAGCTTAATAACTGCTGGATGTAATTTTTCTGTTTTGTTGTGTTGCGTTCTTTTGTTCAAAAATATGCTCGACAGCAGAGGATCAGATGTATCGATTGCTCTGTTAAAAACATCCATCAAATTGTTTTTTTGACTATTCTGGCGAGCATGGGAGAGCCTATCGCGCTTATAATATTAAATATATTTATTTCGCGCTTCTGACGCATTTTCACCCAGGCATCCTACTGGCAGAATAGAGGCTTCCATTGCTTGAAATACATGTACTAAAATTTTATGTACTGTAGGAGATATTGGAAACCATGGATACTTATTAATATATAACGAAAACGTTTTTTCGCAAAAGTCTTTGAATTTTTGTAAATTAATTGGTAATTCACTGGAAATTGCTATCAGAATAGTGTGGAGTCTATCTATTATATCAAACTCAATTTTCAAAACTAAGGCCAATAATATTGAATTTGAAAATGCTGTTCTCGCAGTATTACCGTCGGTCGTATTGCCATATCCATTTTGTTTTGGTTGATCTACAAGTTGCCCCATCTCTGAACGAAGTCTCTTTTGAATATACTTTTTTTTCTTTGACATTTCTAATTTGTTCTTGTCGTCTCGTATTTGTCATGCTTAAAACCCATTCTATAGGATAATTCAGTTCTGCTTTCTGCTCTCTGACGTGACGGTCGTTGTTGAGTTTGGCGCTAAGGTTCGATGTTTTAGCGGGCCCATAAGAAAACACTCCACTTTTCACGTGATACTTCATTTATTTCTTCCACGTGTATTTCTTATGCTAATGGGGTGTGTATGGTGTGTGTGCCGTATGCGAGTCGTTATTATGCGAGCCGCTATAATTGTAAGCGAGCCGCTATAAATTAATCGCCCTTACTCGCGGTTGTAACCAAACTGTTCTGTCCGCCGCTTAGTAACAAACATAGAACCTAACATGTAAGCTTAAAGCGCAAGATGCAACGGTTAATTTCCCAGCACGTAGGCTGGTGCTTAAGAATAAGTATGAAAATGAAAGAGAATGAGTGATATGGGTTAACCCATTGGTGGCTGCGTCGGGTCTGCTGGGCAGTTAGCGAATTTCGGCGGCAACATTCCCCCCCAGTAAAGCTGCTCTCTTCAGGGGGTTGCTTTGCTCCAAAACAGCCGACGTCTAATACAGCTACTTTAGCCACGGGCCGTTGAAGAGTCCCGTTGGCAGTTCTGATGATCACTCGACGCACCTGGTTGTCTTTGGCCAGGATTGTTTGCTCGACTATACCTTTTGGCCATCTATTTCGGGGCAGAGTCTCGTCCAATATTACAACGACGTCTCCAGCTGCTATTGGTGGTCTCTTCGTAAACCATTTTCCTCGCCTGGCTAAATCTGGAACGTATTCGCGTACCCATCGTCGCCAGAATTGATCGGCGAATTCTTGTACAGCTTGCCACATGTGCTGTACGGTATGTGTGGTTTCGAAGACTGGTTTATAGCCGCTTGCTGATCCTAGTAGTAGATGGTTAGGGGTGATAGCCTCGTCGTCTTTGCTGTCCAGAGAGACAAAAGTAAGCGGTCTGGAATTTAGGATGAATTCCACTTCCCAGAGTGCGCTTTGTAGGCCCTCGCTGGTGAATTTTCTCGCTGGGCAGATTGCGTAGAGTACAGTCTTGACGGAACGAACAAGTCGCTCCCATGCTCCCCCCATATGAGGAGCGGCTGGTGGATTAAATTTCCATTTGATGTCATCGAACGCCGGTTGCACGGCGTTGAAGTTGATCGTCTGCGCTTTGTCACAGATAATCTTTTCGGCAGCTTTGAAGTTAGTGCCATTGTCGCTGTAAATTTCTCTCGGGGTCCCGCGCCGATTGATGAAGTTTCGGATGCACATTATGCACGATGCAGTGTCCAAAGAGCACGCCAGTTCTATATGCACTGCCCGTATGGTTAGGCAGGTGAAAATAACGCCCCATCTTTTTTCGCTTCGCCGTCCTACAGCAACCAAGAAGGGCCCGAAGTAGTCGATACCGACGTAAGTGAAGGGACGTTAATAGGCAGCCAGCCTGGCGATGGGCAGGGGAGCCATTTGCGGTGGAACAGGCATGGCGCTATCATTTTTACAGCGTTGGCAAGACTTCCGCATGCCTTTGTATAAGACTCGTAGACGTGGTATGTAAAACATGCCTCGAATCCTGTTAATACACGTCTCATGGGATGTGTGGTGCATTTCCTGATGATACCAGTTCACTATGAGCCGAGTAATGTGGTGCCCATATGGGAGCAGTATTTGGTTTTGGCCGTTTAGGTTTTCTGCTCGCCCTCGGGTACGTAGGAGCTGGTTTTCATCTAGAAAGATATTCAAACATATGAGTTTAGAATTTGTTTTTAAAGGTTTACCTCTCGTTAAGTTGCGAATTTCTGGGTTGAATTCAGATGACTGCGCATGCCGCAGTAGGAGTGTGCGTGCCTGCTGAATCATCTCGTAAGACACCTCTGTAGGTGGCGATACCTTCTTTTGTTTCGCTTTCAGTTTCTCAATGTAGAGAATAAAGCGCGCTAAAGCTCGATATAGCCTGCGCCAGTCGGAAAAATATTCCGCGTTAAGTTTTAGCTCCATCGGCGAATTGTCGATGAAGAGTATGTTATGCCTGACTTCAGCATTGTTTGGTGGCCCCAAATCATCGCATTTTGGCCACTCGTGTTGATCCTGCAGCAAATAGTCTGGACCGTGTAGCCAAGTTTTATATTTATTGGCGTTGTTTGTTTTAGTAGCAAGATCTGCAGGGTTAAGGTTGGTTGGAACCCAGTTCCATTGGCTAACGTTTGTGAATTCCAGTATTTCGCCCACGCGGTGCATGACGAATTGCTGAAACTTTCGTGGATCCATACAAAGCCATTTGAGAACAGTCTTTGAGTCGGACCAATAACAACTCGAGTTAATTGACAAACTTGGATTGCGTTGGATTCGGTTACTCAGCTTTGCTCCGAAAACTGCGGCCTGCAGTTTCATCCTTGGTATAGATAGTGGACTCAACGGTGCCACTTTCGCCTTGGAGGCCACGAAGCTGAGGTAGGTTCTTTCCCCCTGGCGTATCCGAAGGTAGCAGACTGCTGCGTATGCCAATTCGCTGGCGTCAACGAACGTGTGTAACTGGACATCATGGATTTGATCGCTGCTGTTGAAATAACATCTCGGGATGGTCAATCCGGCGATTGTTGTAAGGATCCGTTTCCATCGTATCCATTTGGGTAACAATGCGTCGGGCAAACCAGTATCCCAACCAATGCCGCTTCTCCAGACTTCTTGCAGTAGGATTTTCAGCTCTATTGTAAAGCATGAGATGAAGCCGAGTGGGTCGTACATTGACATAAGTACTTGCAAGAGCTCGCGTTTGGTTGGTGTTTTGTCGCTGTCTAAAACGTTGCGCTTCAGCCTGGCGAACTTGCAGATGAATGTGAATACGTCGGAGTTCGGCATCCAATATAAGCCGAGTACCTTTTCTGTTGCGGTAATTTCGACAGCTTCGGGGAGTAGCGAATCGCTCTTTAGTATTCGTAGGACGTCCTTTGAGTTCGAAGACCAATTGCGTATGTGGAAACCACCTGCTGCATGGATGTCTCTGACTTGAGTTGCGATGTTTCCGACTTCCACGTAGTTGTCGCCGCTGTATATAAAATCATCCACGTAGTGGTAGTCCTTCATGGCTTGTGCTGCTTGAGGGTACTGTTGGCAGAATCGATCTGCATTTTTGTCACGAATAAAGTGTGCAATGCAGGGTGCGCAATTGATTCCGAAAGTAAGCGCTTCCATAACATAGACGTTAGGCTCTTGCCTCTCGGATTTGCTGTCGAACCACAGAAACCTTTGCGCATGGGTGTCTGCTGGTCTCACTCGGATCTGGTGGAACATCTCGGCGATATCGCCACAGATCGCCACTCGTCCCACTCGGAATGAGAGTAAGAGGTCAAACAGGGAGTTTAGGAGATCTGGACCACTCCAGATGTAGTCATTCAGGGCCTTGCCGCCGGATTGGGCGGCTGCGTCCCATACAAGCCGGACCTTCTCTGGTTTATTTGGATTTTTAGTTATGAAGGTTGGTAGATACCATGTCCGTCTGTTTGGTGCAGCTATTTCCTCCGGCGTCAGCATGCGAGCATAGCCCTTTTCGACGAGGTTTTCGATTTGCTTGGTGATTTGCTCCTTCAACTGTGGTTGTCGGGAAAATTGCTTTTGTAGGCATTTAAGCCGTTTTAGTGCGTTTGCGTAGCTATCAGGTAATAAAACTTCAGGGTCTTTCCACATTAGACCGACCTCGTACCTGCCGTTCTTCAAGGCGGTAGTAGATTCAAGTCTGGTTAGAGCTTGAGTTTCTTCTGGTGATGATAGCGGTTTTGCTGTGGTAGCGTCTAATGAGAACGCTTGTTTGATGATCTCATGCAGCTTGGCGTCTGCGTCTCGGCATCCACACATGTGAACGCTGACATTAGCTCTAGTGGCCCTTGATGGCGTGGAGCTTTGTAGTGCCCATCCCAGTCGCGTCTTTGACGCTATTGGTTGGTGCCATGCCCCCTCTTTGATTTTAAGGGGTACGGCGAGGTTCCAGTTATTTGTGCCGATTAGGATGCTTGGGCGTGCGTTGGTGTATGATGCTATCGGTAGTCCCGCTAGGTGGGGGAATTCTTTGGCGAGAGCCCTTATGTCGATAGACTGTACAGGTAGATCCAGGGTATCTACACTGTGAACCTCTTCCAAGTAGAATTGATTGCCATTATGTGGATTGGCAACCGTAAGCGTGACACGTTCCGATGCATTTTCTTCGCGTGTTGTATCGTTGGTCCATTTTAGGCACAGTGGATCTGGAACGCCTTTTAAGCCGAGTTGCTTAAAGACCTTGTTGTCGATGAGCGTTAGTGCCGATCCCTCATCTAGAAATGCAAAAGTGTTAGTGACTTTCGTTTTATTGATGATTTGTATTGGAATGACACGGAAATATGTTGAGCCAGACTCTCTGGATCGTTGGGTGTGCTTGCCCTCCGGCGTATGCACGTTGGTGACCATAGCTGGTCTGTTTGGGCTGCTGGATTTCGCAGCCTCTGGCATTGGCTGCATCTCATGGATCAATGGGTGATGTTTGCTTCGGCAGCCTCGTATGCCGCAAACCTTTTCACGTTGGCACTTTTGGTGATGACGGTTTAGGCATTGTTGGCAGAGCTTGTGATTTTTCAGAAAAGACATCTTTCGTTGATGTGGCGTGGTTTTGAACGACGGGCAGCTGTGTATTTTGTGCCCAGGTTCGTTACATACGACGCACGTAATTTCCTTGACCTGCTCTTTAGGTGCCTCTGTGTGATGATTTAGGCTTCCGCTCTTCTTATGGTAAAGCGGCGATGTTACCTGGCTTGCTGCTTCAGCTATGTCGTAGATCCATTTGCTAAAAGATTCCATTGATGGTACCTTAGTGTCTTTGGGAAACATTGCCCACTGCAGCTTCAATTGTGTGGGGAGTTTCTCTAGTAGCTCTTGTACGAGCATTGGGTTTTGCATGTAACCTGTGAGTCCACATGCTTCCATCGTTGAGTAGATGTTTCGTACACACAGTGCGTATTCGATAAGTGGTTCAAGCTTATCTTTTATTGCGGGTAGTTGCCGCGTTTTTTCCAGTAAGTTGTGCAAAATATGCTCTGGCCGACCGAAACACATACGTAATGTTTGTATGATTTCAGGGACCATTGCTGGTAACAGGAGTTTGGATTGAACTAACTCACGTGCTTTTCCCTTCAGGCTAGCTTGCAGCCGCATAAGATTTTCTGCATTCGTATACCCAGCGATTTCCGTACTTGTCTGAAAACTACTGTAGAATAGAGGCCAGTTCTGAGGATTGCCATCAAATGTTGGAAGCTCTTTCGGTATCGCTTGACGGGCTGCAAGTTGTGCCGCGCTTGGTATTGCTGTGTTTAGGTCTATGTCCATTCGCACTTTACTTTCTGGATAGTACGATGCAGCCCTGGTTTGAGTATTTGTGAAATTCCAGGGAGCCATCGGCGTAGCATTTAGGTGCGGTTGTTCGCGTGTCGTAGCACGCGTGTTGTTTGAGGTTAGGAACGGCAGCTGCGGTGCCTCGTGATCGTAATGCCACGTGTCACGCACAGCTGAGTGTGTGACCATCGCTTTTTGTTTGGCAGAAGTAAAAATAGGAATAGCCGTCCTAGCTGTGTCCGGGAATACTTTTGGCGGGCATAGTCCAAAGTCCCGATCCGGTTCTGGTAGCGGCGCCGTTGGTTTTGCTGGTGACGAAGTAGCCTGAGGTTCGCCTGCTCGTGTGGTATTTCCGAGGTTCTGCAGGGCGTTGCTCAATATGGTTGTGATGACTTCCGATGACACGTTGACGCAGTCGCAGTTCCAGCTGTTCTCAGATTTCTCGTCTATTACTCCAACGCAGTCGAAATGATACCAGGAACAGCATCGATTGCATTGCACCATGCGGTCATTGTCTTCCTGCATGCATTTCTTGCAATGATATATTCCACTTGATAAGTCTTTTGTTGCCATGGTTTACCAATGAGTTTATACTTTTAAGCGATGTTGATTAGTTATGTGACCTATGTAGGTCGTAAACGGTTGACCGTTGAGGTTATGTATCACAATTTAGTGATTGGTTATGCAATCATCGAGGTTAACCTCTATATGATTGGCGTGTAGAACCGTGGGTTGACCCGTCGAGTTGAGTTAAATAATTAACTTTTCCGGTTCATTTAGTGGTTTACCACTGTAAGATTAATTTATGGAATTAATCTGTAGAATTAATTTTTAGAATTAATTCATTGCCTTTATGGCGTAATTTATAGAATTAATTTATAGAATTAATTCCTGGCATAATTTATAGAATTAATTTATAGAATTAATTCCTGCCATTAATTTATAGAATTGTTGAGTTTGGCGCTAAGGTTCGATGTTTTAGCGGGCCCACAAGAAAACACTCCACTTTTCACGTGATACTTCATTTATTTCTTCCACGTGTATTTCTTATGCTAATGGGGTGTGTATGGTGTGTGTGCCGTATGCGAGTCGTTATTATGCGAGCCGCTATAATTGTAAGCGAGCCGCTATAAATTAATCGCCCTTACTCGCGGTTGTAACCAAACTGTTCTGTCCGCCGCTTAGTAACAAACATAGAACCTAACATGTAAGCTTAAAGCGCAAGATGCAACGGTTAATTTCCCAGCACGTAGGCTGGTGCTTAAGAATAAGTATGAAAATGAAAGAGAATGAGTGATATGGGTTAACCCATTGGTGGCTGCGTCGGGTCTGCTGGGCAGTTAGCGAATTTCGGCGGCAACAGTCGTGTTTTTGCATAGCTCCTGAGTTTTTATTAATATTTATTGTTTTTTCTCAATTTTTAATTGTGCTTAATTTGTTTACACTTCCGCTGGTGTTGTTCGCTTGACTCCCTTGTGTTTTATTTCCATAATTCGCCAAATTAATCAGTTTAAACAGTTTTTTCTTTTTCGTGATTAGTGTTTGGTGCATTTACATACTTTTTTTTTTTCTTCTTTTTTTTTTCTCTTTCGTCATTGCTTCTGCAGTTGCTCCCCTCATCGCCCCCATCATACCATCAGTGCTAGTGGCTTTGTTGTTCTCTCTGCTTTGTGCTTGTGCTTAGCTTCTCTCCCGCGTAATCACTTTTGTAAGGCCGCCTCTCAAAGCTCGGATTATAACTGTTCTTGCACTCTCTGTTGTGCTGTGCACTCTAGCTGTCTCTTTGTTTTATTGGTAATTATTGATTATTTATCAATAATTATCTTTGTGCTGTGAATTTAATTTTTCTATATATTCTTCTATATATATAATTTTGCCTTTCTTTCGGCTTTTCAATGGCTTGTTGTCTACCTAATTGCAAACTTTCTGATCGTTTTGATGATCAGTATAGAGCAATATCTTGTTGGCTCTGCGATAAATCTTATTCACTTAAAATGTGCTGGCCTCAATGCCCGCGACTACGACAAATTTTCTGGTTTGTCTGTGTCTAAGCACTGAGCTTGGCTTAATGCGCTGGACTTGCTCGTCTTGTGCCAGCCAGCAGCTTGATTTTAGCCGTATGTATAGGGATCTTCGTTTAAGGTTTCTTTCTTTAAACAAACTGGCCAAACAGCTGTCAAACGAGTGTGACTCTAGCGTTCAATTATTGTCGCAATTCAAATTTGTTCCACCTTCTGAGAAATTGCACAAGAAATGTACCCTTGAGTTGCCTCGTAAGCAGTCGCCAGCTCTCTCTATTACTTCCTCTCCGATTTTACTTTCGCCTACACCATCTTCTTGTCCCTCTTTATGCTCTTCTTTTCAGATTGAAGTACCCATTACAAGCCCTGGTGTACCTCAATCTATCCCTCACGAGAACTCTGATCAATCACAGGATCATGCCGGCTCTCAATCACTTGCGGATCCCAATGCTCCTCCGCCTCCACTAACTGTAGTGCCTCATCGCAAACAATTATTTATTTCTAGGCTTGCTCCAGATACTTCTGAGTCGTCTGTGGCAGCTTACATTGGTAATATTTGCCCTGCTAAGGTTTTAATTCAAAAGTTTAAGTTTTCTAGGCCTCGCGAAATCTCATCTTTTAAAATTACAGTACCAAATGAGTACTTCTCAGCTATGGTTGACCCTAATTTTTGGCCAGAGGGCCTAGTTGTACACGAGTTTGCGCCCAATAAGCGCTCTCGTCCGTTGCCTGTCCACCTTCCTACTTTATCTTCTGCTTCAAAAAACTAATAACGTCTAGTCTTTGCATTCATTATCAAAATGTAAGAGGACTTCTTACCAAGCTGTCGAACCTTTTCTGTGATAGCCAAACCTTTTCAGCTGACATATTAGCTTTCTCTGAAACTAAGCGTAACTCCTCTGTTTTAGATAATGAAATTCTTTCTAATAATTTTATTTCTTATAGGCTTGATCGTGTTGGTCGTCGTGGCGGTGGAGTACTCATTGCTGTAAACTCGAATCTGTCTTCAAGTGTGGTGCCGATTGATCTCCCGTTAGGTGTTGAGTTTATTTGCGTCGAAGTTACATGTTCTAACTTTAGCCTATATATCTCTTGTTCTTATATTCCTCCAGCTTCTGATATCATGATCTACGTGCACCATGCTGATGCTTTACGAACTATTTTTGGTCGTCTTAAAGATCGTGATGTTCTTATAGTTTTAGGTGATTTTAACTTGCCTAATATTTCTTGGCTTGTTGATGATAATCTATCTTTCTTAATTCCTTCATCTCAACATGTTTTTCTTGATAGCCTACTTGAATGTCCACTATATCAGTTGAATTCTTTCCTTAACTGTTCTAAAAGAATCCTTGATCTTGTTTTTGTCTCTGATCCCACTGTTAGTGCTGTATCGCAAACACAGCCACTAGTGAAACCTGAAGATCCTTATCATCCTACCATTGAAGTTACTATTTCTTACAATTCCGTTACTAATTTATTTAAAAACATCTCAAATTCTCGTCGTAGATGTTTTCGTAAAACAAATTTCAATCTTCTTAACAGCCTTATTTTCTCTTTTGATTGGTCGTTTCTATTTGAGTGCTGCGATATAGATTGTGCAGTGAAGTTTTTCTATTCTGCTCTTAATTCTCTAATTGATAAATGCGTTCCTTATGTGAATGTCTCTACCGTCTCCAGCTCGCCAGTCTGGTTCACACGTAGGCTCTCTAATCTTCGTAACATTAAATCGAGATATTTTAAAAGATTTAAAAAAACTGGTTCGCGACTTGACTATGCAAATTATTGTATAGCCAAATCTCAATTTTGTCTTTTAAATACTCAATGCTACAACAATTATCTCGTTCGCTGTAAGGCTGAATTTTATAATAACCCCAAAAGATTTTACAACTTTGTCAATTCCAAAAGACGCTCTAATGTCCTACCTTCCACCTTCAGACTTAACGACCAGTCTGCTAATAATGATTTAGATATCGCAGATCTGTTTGCTAAATTTTTTCAGTCGACATATTCTACTACTGTTTCGGATCCCACACCCTATCCCTTTTCAATCCCACATTTAAATTGTATGTTTTTTCCCAGTATTACTGAAGACTGTATTCTCTCTAGCTTGTCATCTATGAAGTCTTCCTTCGTTCCCGGGCCTGAAGATATACCTAGTTGCATCCTTAAAATGTGTTCTATTTCCCTATCTAAGCCTTTAGCTCGGTTATTCTTTATATCGAGTGAGACTTGTAGATTTCCTAATATTTGGAAGGAGTCATTTATTATTCCGCTTTTTAAAAAGGGTAGCAAATCGGATGTTTCCAACTACCGTGGCATTGCCAAACTTTCGGCAATACCTAAACTGTTTGAGAAAATTATTACGTCTTCTCTTCAACATCTATCCAGATCCACTATTTCTCCTTGTCAGCATGGTTTCATGAAAGGTCGTTCGTCGCTTACCAACCTTTTAGAATTGACTACCCTTGTACACCATGGCTTCCGTAAAAAGTGTCAAACTGATGTTATTTATACTGACTTCAGTAAGGCTTTTGATACGGTTGATCATTCTTTGCTTCTCGCGAAACTTAACATCATGGGTTTTTCACCAAAATTATTGGGTTGGTTAAAGTCGTATCTTATTGGCAGAACCCAAAAGGTGTCTTTTCGTTCCTCGATATCTAAAACTGTTCGAGTTACGTCAGGTGAACCCCAAGGCAGTCATCTGGGCCCACTATTATTTACATTGTTTATAAATGATTTGCCTTTGGCCTTGGCTCATTCACGCGTGCTCATGTTTGCGGATGACGTCAAGATTTGTTATTCCTATAATGATCCTTCTTTCCAACAGTACTTGCAATCAGATCTCGATGCGTTCTGTGATTGGTGCCACGTTAATAAATTACACCTTAATGCCTCTAAGTGTTCTTTTATGACTTTCAGTCGTTTGTCTCCGCTCCTAGCTCATTACTCTATTAAGTCTGTTCTGTTAGATTGTGTTCCATCATTCATAGACTTAGGCGTTATGTTTGACCCTAAACTTTCATTTAATGTTCATATTTCTTCAATTGTCAACAGAGCAAGCAGCCTTCTCGGCTTCATTAAACGTTGGGCCAAAGAATTTGATGATCCCTATGTAACAAAGGTTTTATACACTTCGTTAGTTCGCCCTACTCTAGAATATTGCTCGCCAGTGTGGAACCCGCAATATGATGTTCACCAGCGTAGTATTGAATCGGTACAGAAGCAATTCTTTAAGTTTGCGCTACGCGGTCTAAATTGGGACCCGGGTCTTCGCCTACCTTCTTATTCTGACAGACTTCTTCTTATTAATCTTCCTTCACTTTATAACCGTAGGCTTGTTTTTGGCATTCTCTTTCTCCATAAACTAGTCAACGGCGAAGTCATTTCTACCAATTTACTAGATACGCTGTATTTTTGTGTTCCCTCACGTCGGACCAGAAACTTTTTTCCTATTCACCTTAGTAGATGTCTGACTAACTACTCTCTTCACGAACCTCTTCGTGTTCTTTGCCAATCTTTTAACAACCTTTCTCACCTTATCTCTCCTCATCTACAGCGAAACCAATGAAAATATTCTGGACTTGGATTGGCTGCAACTCATCCCTGGCCACATTGGCTGTGAATCGGGGTATAGCTGGCACCTTGTGCAAATAAAACACCTCCACCGGGCCGGGGATGTTTAGTTGTGTATAAAGCTAAGCTACCTTCTTCATTTAATTACTATCTGTCTTTAGCTTAAGCTTTTTCGCTGTGCTGTGACGTGCTGTGTTAGTTGACGTAAATAAATAAATAAATAAATAATTTTAACACAAACTCGAAGCCCCTATCCATGCATGGAGTGGACTTATTCCAAATTGCAGACCTCCAGGTTTTGGCTTATACTTTAATGAGAATGGATTGGACACTAATTTCTATATCTAAAATTGTGAACACAAAATCTGACAACTTCTGGATTTGTGAGTCCAAGTTTAATTTTTCTGTGAGAATGTGGTCTTTGGTTTCCTTAGTGAACTCCATTTTCAAAGGTCTGCAAAATCTGATTGACTGAGGTGAACGATTTATCCATAAGATTTCTTTGCAATTTCTTGTCAACTTAAGGAGTATGATGGTAGTCACGAATAGTGAATGGTCATTACAAATGGGTTCCTCTTCGAATCGTTGCTTGTATGCACTTTGACCTGTTGATCCTTCGAATCCATAACTACAAATTAACTTGGCGCTATTGATGCTTTTGTACCGCTCAATCACTTCTTGCATATTTAGAATTCGGTTGACAGTGTGATCTAATAAATTTTGCAAAGTAACTTTAGCTTTGGTTTCCGTCACTGATATTTCTTTGGGCCTACATTGCAATTTTGTATTCTGCACGATATCGTAAGAAGGATATATATCACAAAAGTGGTTCTTTCCAATTTCTCTTATGCTATTGTACTGCTTTTTAGTAAACGAATTTTCTCGTAAAAATGCTAGAGCCTCCTGTGGTGTAAGAGGAATTGGATCCGACATGAGAATCTTCTTCTTTATAATGCTGGGGTTGCTATCGTCCATACACTCTTTTATTTCTCATATATAGTATATACATGTGTGTGTTAACTCACGATTTATCCAACGGTGCGATCTCTGGGCCCATCGATGCTGCAGGGATTTGCTGTATAATTTAGTTATTAGAAAAATGAAATGCCACAAAGCCAATCTCAACGCATTACATACCCATTAGGTTTTCTACTAAGCAAAACTGATTTTACTTAACCAAATAGGGACTTAATCTTAATAATATTTAAAATTTCGTTACGTTACTTAAACTAATAATTCATTTAAATTTCTTTTAGTTAAGCAAAAATTTTACATTAATCAAAGAGAGGAGAAAAAAAAAAGAGAAGTATGAAAAGGTGTTGCCGTGGTGCAACAAGAAAAAGTAGGATCCAAACTAAAGGGCTGCTACTCCATACTTTGCGTAAAGATGAAACAAGAAAAGGTAGCAGAACTACTACTAAGTATGCATATGCACCAAGAAGAAATCGAAAAGTAGTAGATCTCGCTCAAATTGGGTGTATAATGTTGGTATTTAATATATACATATTAGCCGGGGACTGCATCATTTCATCACCAGACTAATTTAGTCTGTCCCATGGCGATGATTATTGATGAAATGGAAGGGTTGATAAAGAAAATCCGAGGCTCGCTGGTGTCTTGGTTATTTAACGATGTTCCTTTTTTGTTCCAACGAAGAAAATATCAGCGATTGGGCTGGGGTACAATCAACCAAATTGTCCCAACGAAATTGAAAAATCCAAGGCTGCTTGAAAGCCAAAAGTTTCTTGGTCGACGCCACGCGACCGAAATATAAATTTTAACTGAAATATATCGGGGTTTAAACTCTAATATTTTCACTAAATTTAATTTTATATCACCTTATTTTTCGAATATTCACTAATATTTTTATTCACTTTAGCCAAATATCTATATATTACTGCCTTGTGCAGTCACTGTACTTTTTAAAAATTATGTAATATGCACGTGTTTCACAAATATATATGTATATACATATATTTATGTGAATATTAGTATCCACGTCTTTTCGCAATCCAAGTATCAAATTAAATGAAAAAGCCTGTACCAAAAATTCTGTTTCTAAGTAAATGCAATGCATGCGAACGAATTCTAACGGATCTTTTCCATGCTCTCTTCTTTGCTTACGCTTTGCGTTCGCTGTGCGAAATGAGAGTAAGAACCGTACCAAGTGAAGACATGTGCGTAGTACTCAAGGGTGGGTTATTCATTTATTCTTGCAAACAAACAAAAGAAAATATTCTTTCCGAAATGCAATTAAAATTATTATTATTAAAGAGGGCTACTACACCACAGTTAATGCTACGGAAGCCTACTGACGGAGTCATGAACTGAAAAAGGACCTCTTTAGCTAATTTAGGTACTTATGTCTTTCAAATGATATACACCGAGAGATTTATTCTGCTCGTTAGCTAATTCATAATACGACGAACTGACCTTCCTCAACACCTTAGCTGGGATGAAGACTGGTGCTAATTTGCTACTAAATCTTTTTGGGGCTGAACTCTGTGTAAAATTTCGAGCATGAACTGTGTCACTGACTTTTAGTTGTCTGCTTCTGCTACGTAAATTGTAATTACGAGCATTTTTTGCATGTGCCTTGGCTATGTTATCCTTAGCTTTTTGCCGAGCTACCTGCAATGCATCGAGTCTATTCAACGAGGTGTCTTCAGCCATTAAATTCAATTTCCGCAAAAGTTCATAGTCTTTACCATTATGAAGCATGTGTTGACCAAAACATAGATAGTAGGGGGAATATCCAGTACTGCGGTGGATAGAAGAACGAAAGGCTGCACTAATTTCTGTAAGATGATTATCCCAAGTGGTATGGTCGGTCCCTATGTATGCGCGAATTGCTGCTAGAACTGAGCGGTTAAGACGTTCACTTGCGTTCGCCTGAGGGGAATAAATAGCGGTGCATTGATGCGAGACTCCGAATCGAGTAAGAAATTCTTTGAGGAGTCCGTCACCTGAATCCATGACTATGCTGCCGTTACAAATCGTCTAAGATCATTTAAGAGTCTGTTAAGGGGCAATCAATCAAACCCATTAGGTTGCCAAGGTAGGGTGGGTACAGAAAGGGTTAGCGAACAACACCACCTCAATATTTTGCTTTTTACATCCTTTTAGTTTCTGATAGTGCACTTATATTTTTTTCTGTATGATCCGTGCGTATGCCTAGAGTAGGAAAGAACCCCCCCTCATCCGACGAGCTAAGCAAGAGCAACGCTAGAAGTGCACGACCCCGATCTTTAGCATACACTTGTGTTATCGTTAGCAAGGTAGAAAAATTAGGCAGCTAACAACTACACGTGCACATGTACATCACTACAGAGGTTGTTGGTGTTTAGATTATATAAAATAAGATAACATTAAGACAATTATAATATAGAACAAATGGAAATGTATGTCAATTAAGTATGTAACCCGATTATAGATATCGATGGCTCATCAGTCATAAGTAGATCTAATATGGTCAGCAGTAAACAATAAAGAGCTAGTGAATTAAGCTGCTATGGTTAGCTATTATCAATAAAGACGTATTTTGCTGACCTAACACTATATTTATTTATTTATTTATTTATTTATTTACGTCAACTAACACAGCAGTCGACGAAAAAGCTTAAGCTATAGACAGATAGTAATTAATTGAAAAAGATAGCTTAGCTATATGCACAACTAAACATCCCCTACCCGGTGGAGGTGTTTTATTTGCATAAGGTGCCAGCTATGCCCCGGTTCACAGCCAATGTGGTCAGGGATGAGTTGCAGCCAATCCAAGTCCAGAATATTATTATTGGTTTCGCTGTAGATGATTAAAAAGTATAGCGCGAAGAGAAGTGACAGAAAGATGAGGAGAGATAAGGTGAGAAAGGTTGTTAAAAGATTGGCAAAGAACACGAAGAGGTTCGTGAAGAGAGTAGTTAGTCAGACATCTACTAAGGTGAATAGGAAAAAAGTTTCTGGTCCGACGTGAGGGAACACAAAAATACAGCGTATCTAGTAAATTGGTAGAAATGACTTCGCCGTTGACTAGTTTATGGAGAAAGAGAATGCCAAAAACGAGCCTACGGTTGTAAAGTGAAGGAAGATTAATAAGAAGAAGTCTGCTAGAATAAGAAGGTAGGCGAAGACTCGGATCCCAATTAAGACCGCGTAACGCAAACTTAAGGAATTGCTTCTGTACCGATTCAATACTACGCTGGTGAACATAATATTGCGGATTCCACACTGGCGAGCAATATTCTAGAGTAGGGCGAACTAACGAAGTATATAAAACCTTTGTTACATAGGGATCATCAAATTCTTTGGCCCAACGTTTAATGAAGCCAAGAAGGCTGCATGCTCTATTGACAATAGAAGAAATATGAACATTAAATGAAAGTTTTGGGTCAAACATAACGCCCAAGTCTTTAAACGATGGTACACAATCTAACATAACAGACTTAACAGAGTAATGAGCTAGGAACGGAGACAAACGACTGAAAGTCATAAAAGAACACTTAGAGGCATTAAGGTGTAATTTATTAACGTGGCACCAATCACAGAACGCATCGAGATCTGATTGCAAGTACTGTTGGAAAAAAGGATCATTATAGGAATAACAAATCTTGACGTCATCCGCAAACATGAGCACGCGTGAATGAGCCAAGGCCAAAGGCAAATCATTTATAAACAGTGTAAATAACAGGGGGCCCAGATGACTGCCTTTGGGTACACCTGACGTAGCTCGAACAGTTTTAGATATCGAGGAACGAAAAGACACCTTTTGGGTTCTGCCAATAAGATACGACTTTAACCAAGCCAACAGTTTTGGGGAAAAACCCATTATGTTAAGTTTCGCGAGAAGCATAGAATGATCAACCGTATCGAAAGCCTTACTAAAGTCAGTATAAATAACATCAGTTTGACACTTTTTACGGAAGCCATGGTGTACAAGGGTAGTCAATTCTAAAAGGTTAGTAAGCGACGAACGACTCTTCATGAATCCATGCTGACAGGGAGAAATAGTGGATCTGGATAGGTGTTGAAGAGAAGACGTAATAATTTTCTCAAACAGTTTAGGTATTGCCGAAAGTTTGGCAATGCCACGGTAGTTGGAAACATCCGATTTGCTACCCTTTTTAAAAAGCGGAATAATAAATGACTCCTTCCAAATATCAGGAAATCTACAAGTCTCACTCGATATAAAGAATAACCGAGCTAAAGGCTTAGATAGGGAAATAGAACACATTTTAAGGATGCAACTAGGTATATCTTCAGGCCCGGGAACGAAGGAAGACTTCATAGATGACAAGCTAGAGAGAATACAGTCTTCAGTAATACTGGGAAAAAACATACAATTTAAATGTGGGATTGAAAAGGGATAGGGTGTGGGATCCGAAACAGTAGTAGAATATGTCGACTGAAAAAATTTAGCAAACAGATCTGCAATATCTAAATCATTATTAGCAGACTGGTCGTTAAGTCTGAAGGTGGAAGGTAGGACATTAGAGCGTCTTTTGGAATTGACAAAGTTGTAAAATCTTTTGGGGTTATTATAAAATTCAGCCTTACAGCGAACGAGATAATTGTTGTAGCATTGAGTATTTAAAAGACAAAATTGAGATTTGGCTATACAATAATTTGCATAGTCAAGTCGCGAACCAGTTTTTTTAAATCTTTTAAAATATCTCGATTTAATGTTACGAAGATTAGAGAGCCTACGTGTGAACCAGACTGGCGAGCTGGAGACGGTAGAGACATTCACATAAGGAACGCATTTATCAATTAGAGAATTAAGAGCAGAATAGAAAAACTTCACTGCACAATCTATATCGCAGCACTCAAATAGAAACGACCAATCAAAAGAGAAAATAAGGCTGTTAAGAAGATTGAAATTTGTTTTACGAAAACATCTACGACGAGAATTTGAGATGTTTTTAAATAAATTAGTAACGGAATTGTAAGAAATAGTAACTTCAATGGTAGGATGATAAGGATCTTCAGGTTTCACTAGTGGCTGTGTTTGCGATACAGCACTAACAGTGGGATCAGAGACCTTAACAGAGTTAAGGAAAGAATTCAACTGATATAGCGGACATTCAAGTAGGCTATCAAGAAAAACATGTTGAGATGAAGGAATTAAGAAAGATAGATTATCATCAACAAGCCAAGAAATATTAGGCAAGTTGAAATCACCTAAAACTATAAGCGATCTTTAAGACGATTAAAAATAGTTTGCAAAGCATCAGCATGGTGCATATAGGTCGTTATATCAGAAGCTGGAGGAATATATGAACAAGAAATACATAAGCTAAAGTTGGAACATGTAATTTCGACGCAAATAAACTCAACACCTAAGGGCAGAACAATCGGCACAACACTTGAACACAGATTCGAGTTAACAGCAATGAGTACTCCACCGCCACGACGACCAACACGATCAACCCTATAGGATATAAAGTTATTAGAAAGAATTTCATTATCCAAAACAGAGGAGTTAAGCCAAGTTTCAGAGAAAGCTAATATGTCAGCTGAAAAGGTTTGGCTATCACAGAAAAGGTTCGACAGCTTGGTAAGAAGTCCTCTTACATTTTGATAATGAATGCAAAGACTAGACGTTATTAGTTTTTTGAGGCAGAAGATAAAGTAGGAAGGTGGACAGGCAACGGACGAGAGCGCTTATTGGGCGCAAACTCGTGTACAACTAGGCCCTCTGGCCAAAAATTAGACTCAAGGGTACATTTCTTGGGCGACTTCTCAGAAGGTGGAACAAACTTGAATTGCGACAATAAATGTACGCTAGAGTAACACTCATTGTTTAAAGAAAGAAACTTTAAACGAAGATCAGTATACATACGGCTAAAATCAAGCTGCTGTCTGGCACAAGATGGGCAAGTCCAGCGCATTAAGCCCAGCTCAGGCTAAGACACAGACAAACCAGAAAATTTGTCATAGTCGCGGCCATTGAGGCCAGCACATTTTAAGTGAGTAAGATTATCGCAAAGCCAGCAAGATATTGCTCTATACTGATCATCAAAACGATCAGAATGCTTGCAAGTAGGTAGACAACAAGCCATTATAAAGCCAAAAGAAACACAAGGCAAAAAAATAAATAAATTTTATATATAAGAATAAATAGAAAAATTTAAATACACAGCACAAAGATAATTATCTTTAAGAAATCAATAATTACAAATAAAACATAGAGAACAGCTAGAGTGCACAGCACAAGAGAGAGTGCAAGAACAGTTAAATGCACCAAACACTAATCACGAAACAGAAAAACTGTTTAAACTATTTAATTTGGTGAATTATGGAAATAAAACACAAGGTCAAGCAAACAACACCAGTGAAAGCGTAAACAAACTAAGCACAATTAAAAACTGAGAGAAAACAATAAATATTAATAAAAACTCAGGAGCTATGCAAAAACAAGACCACGTCACGTAAGAGAGCAGAAGCTTTTTTCGTCCAATGTAATATTGATGCCGAATATGAAAAAAGTCGCGAATTTAATGTACTTTTTCAAAACGGTGGAATTTATAACACGTTTTACAACGTCATATCTTCGCCGTTTAAAAAGCGACATATCTCCGCCAGAAAAATGTACTGGGCGGAGATATGTCGTCGGAGATATGTCGCTATGGTGCAAATTCTGCCCTTATGGATTGAGTATTATAATACGTTCATACGCATATTTTGCATGTTTCTAGTCCGATTTGGTAGTTTGGTAGACATAGATAAGATTAATTAGTTAGCCAAATTTGATTGCGATGGTCAAAAAATTGCAAGAGCCAATAGGTTTTTTCTAAATTATGGAGGCGGAAGTGGGCGTGGAAACATATTAAAATATATTAATTCTGCTCACATACTTAGCCAGTACACAAACTAAATTTGGTGACTTTAGCTTTGTTAGTTTTCGAGAAAATCAGTTTTGTTTAATTTGCGGGGGCGGAAATGGGCGTGGCAAAATTTTTAAATAGTCAATATCTGCGCGTCTTTTAAGCTAGCTCACATACCAAATTTAATGTCGGTAGCTTTCATAGTTTTTAAGAAAATCAGTTTTATGTAAATTCCGTGGGCGGAAGGGGGCGTGACAAAACGTTGGAACAATTATTTTCTGCGCGCTATCTAAACAAGTATATAAACCAAATTTGATGTCTCTATCTATTATACTTTTTCAGAAAAATAGTTTTATGTAAATTCTGGGGGCGTAAAGAGGCGTGGCAAAATTCCAATTAACTCTATATATTTACATACCACACGAGACTACATACCAAATTTGGTGGCTCTAGCTTTTATAGTCTCCGAGAACTGCGTGTTCATACAGACGGACGGACAGACGGACATGCCTAAATCGACTCGGTTGTTGATCCTGATCAAGAATATATACACTTCATGGGGTCGGAGAAACTTCCTTCTGCCTGTTACATACATTTTGGCGACTTTAATATACCATTTCACCCTATGGGTGAATGGTATAAAAAAGAGAAGAAACTACAAAAACAACTATGTCATTGGGGCTGTAATTAGAATTGCAAAAGAAATGAAATAAGTAAGTCGTCTCGCCGACTTGGGTATACCATACACCAGGTGAAACAAATATTTAAAATTTCGAAAACCAAATGTATGTCTATTAAATTGTTTTAACATGCCTCATACCATATGCTATCTCGCTAACTCTACAAACACACGAGCACTCTAGCGCCGCCACTAGCAAACGGCCAATTCTGCCCTTATGGATCGCGAAGCAAAATACGTTAAAACGTATATTTTGCATGTTTCTAGTCCGATTTCAATCAAATTTAATAGTTTGATAGAAATAGATAAGATTAATTAGTCTGCCAAATTTGATCGCGATGGTCAAAAAATTGCAAGAGACAATCGGTTTTTTCTAAATTATGGAGGCGGAAGTGGGCGTGGCAACGTATTTAAATACATATATTCTGCGCGCATACTAAGCCAGTATACATACTAAATTTGGTGACTGTAGCTTTCTTAGTTTTCGAGAAAATCAGTTTTGTTTAATTTGCGGGGACGGAAATGGGCGTGGCAAAATTTTCAAATAGTCAATATCTGCGCGTGTATTAAGGTAGCTTACATACAAAATTTAATGTCAGTAGCTTTCATAGTTCTTAAGAAAATCTGTTTTTTGTAAATTCCGGTGGCGTAAGCGGGCGTGGCAAAAAGCTGCAACAATTATTTTCTGCGCGCTAACTAAACGAGTATATAAACTAAATTTGATGTCGCTATCTGCTATACTTTTTAAGAAAAACAGTTTTATGTAAATTCTGGGGGCGTAAGGGGGCGTGGCCAAAATTCCAATTAACTCTATAAATTTACATACCACACGAGTGTACATACCAAATTTGGTGGCTCTAGCTCTTATAGTCTCCGAGATCTGCGTGTTCATACAGATGGACGGACGGACGGACGGGCGAACTGACGGACGGACAGACGGACATGGCTAGATCGACTTTGTTGTTGATCCTGATCAAGAATATATATACTTTGTGGGGTCGGAGATGCTTCCTTCTGCCTGTTACATACATTTTGGCGACTTTAATATACCATTTCACCCTATGGGTGTATGGTATAAAAACATGTAATAAGCAAAAATCCCATACGTATGTTCGATAATAGCATAAGTAAATTTGATGATATATCCGTTATACCCACAATGGGGTTAATCGAAACAAAATCAGTGGACTCCACTCCAAACGTCATAAATAAAATTGAATCATCAAATGCTGATATGAGAATAACGAACATACTACTATTGATAACACTGTGCAACACCAAAAATCAAACCGCACCGTACCTTTTTTTTCTGAAAGTACAAGTATTGAATAGCAAAACCCTATTTGGGTTTTTCAAAGTTAGCTCGTTTTTTTTTTATAGCGAGTTGAAATTTTTCATTTTGGGGGTATTTTTTAGTTTGTCATATGATGTAAATATGACTTATATATCGATTTCTTCTTCATGCATTCGACCTAAATCATCCTTATTTATTGTAGAAATGTTGATAATGGTTAAATAAATTAATTTTATAAATGTTATATAACCCAAAATGACTTTTTCAGCTACAGTTCTAGAAAAAAATACAATTAAGCCCTTTTTTAGAGTAGTTATGGAAGTATTTTTAATTTATAACTATTTTTTTGTGAGAATAATAATTATTATTCTAATATAATATACCATTATTATTCTAATATAATATATTATTATTCTAGAAAAAAATACAATTAAGCCCTTTTTTAGAGTAGTTATGGAAGTATTTTTAATTTATAACTATTTTTTTGTGAGAATAATAATTATTATTCTAATATAATATATTATTATTCTAATATAATAATTATTATTCTCACAAAAAAATAGTTATAAATTAAAAATACTTCCATAACTACTCTAAAAAAGGGCTTAATTGTATTTTTTTCTAGAACTGTAGCTGAAAAAGTCATTTTGGGTTATATAACATTTATAAAATTAATTTATTTAACCATTATCAACATTTCTACAACAAATAAGGATGATTTAGGTCGAATGCATGAAGAAGAAATCGATATATAAGTCATATTTACATCATATGACAAACTAAAAAATACCCCCAAAATGAAAAATTTCAACTCGCTATAAAAAAAAACGAGCTAACTTTGAAAAACCCAAATAGGGTTTTGCTATTCAATACTTGTACTTTCAGAAAAAAAAGGTACGGTGCGGTTTGATTTTAATACCCTTCATTTTGTTGCATAGTGTAATTGTCATAATATTGTGTGCATATGTATTATACAAAAGCTTAAATATTACACAACAGATGTGTAACTAAAAGAGCTCTAAGCCAAAGCTAATGATCTAAATAAGGTTTAAAAATAAATGTGCACACAAGCAATAATGAATCAAGAAAATTTCAAATAAAAGATTAAATAACAAACAAACAAAAAAAAATTACCACTCTTGACAGGTACTTTAGAAATTTAAAAAACAGGCAACCTAGCATAGTCTAGATTTAATTGAAGTCTTTAGAAGCGAGGAAAGTAACTCACCTCAACGCTCTGTAAACTTGGTACAAATTAGGTTGGCGCACTTTGACATAACGGGAGAAGATTTCCCAGTTCAAGGAGGCTCTAGGGTACAGATGAGTTTCATTCTCACAGTACCATATGTATGCTGCTTTTCCAACGCAGCAGGCACATATCGTTTCTACCTAATGGAGGAACCAAGGTAGTAAGCAAAACGAGAAAAAAAAACTTTTTTTTTCTTTAAAAAAAAATATACATCGATCTTAATAAGCCTAACCAGTTAGTGTAGAATATGGATGAAATAGAATTGCAAAAACTGCAAAAAATTTACCTTTCCTTGATTTCCTGATACACTCAGGTGATGTAAATAACAAATACAAGGAAATAAGGTATTGGATAGCCAACAACTACAAATTTAAGAAAAATATTGTAGATCTTATGGAAAAATCCATAAAAGTAGCTTAAAGTAGATTGTTAGTTAGGACTCCTTTAAGAAAAGACGTGCCCGGATGGGTCCACGAACTTTTCAAGGACTCGATCGCATTGATAGACATAGCAGAATCAAGTTTAGAAACAATAGACTTAACAGATTCAGATGTAGAAATAATAGATATAGAAAAGTAAAATAAACATACTTTTGAATCTGCGTAATGATATACATATATATGTGATATAGATATGCCACGTTAATAAATTACACCTTAATGCCTCTAAGTGTTCTTTTATGACTTTCAGTCGTTTGTCTCCGTTCCTAGCTTATTACTCTGTTAAGTCTGTTATGTTAGATTGTGTACCATCGTTCAAAGACTTAGGCGTGATGTTTGACCCAAAACTTTCATTTAATGTTCATATTTCTTCCATTGTCAATAGAGCATGCAGCCTTCTTGGCTTCATTAAACGTTGGGCCAAAGAATTTGATAATCCCTATGTAACAAAGGTTTTATACACTTCGTTAGTTCGCCCTACTCTAGAATATTGCTCGCCAGTGTGGAATCCGCAATATGATGTTCACCAGCGTAGTATTGAATCGGTACAGAAGCAATTCCTTAATTTTGCGTTACGCGGTTTTAATTGGGACCCGAGTCTTCGCCTACCTTCTTATTCTAGCAGACTTCTTCTTATTAATCTTCCTTCACTTTACAACCGTAGGCTCGTTTTTGGCATTCTCTTTCTCCATAAACTAGTCAACGGCGAAGTCACTTCTACTAATTTACTAGATACGCTATATTTTTGTGTTCCCTCACGTCGGACCAGAAACTTTTTTCCTATTCACCTTAGTATATGTCTGACTAACTACTCTCTTCATGAACCTTTTCGTGTTCTTTGCCAATCTTTTAACAACCTTTCTCACCTAATTTCTCCTCATCTTTCTGTCACTTCTCTTCGCGCTATACTTTTTAATCATCTACAGCGAAACCAATAATAATATTCTGGACTTGGATTGGCTGCAACTCATCCCTGACCACATTGGCTGTGAATTGGGGCATAGCTGGCACCTTATGCAAATAAAACACCTCCACCGGGTCGGGGATGTTTAGTTGTGTATATAGCTAAGCTATCTTTTTCAATTAATTACTATCTGTCTTTAGCTTAAGCTTTTTCGTCGACTGATGTGTTAGTTGACGTAAATAAATAAATAAATAAATAAATAAATAAATATCATGAGAGCATGATCAAAAGTTAAACATTACTAGCATACTAAGCAAGGAATGGGAAGAAATTTTTCTCCATATCCAAAGCATAAAGAAAAGATATATAGGTCGAGTCAATGACCTTGACAAAGTAGAGATTTTTCCATTATGACAGAGTGGGAACATATTCTAAATGAAGCTCGTGAAATCAAACAAGAAATCCACAAGTCAATGAAGTGTCTCTCGCAGATAGAAGCACATCAGAGGGCACCATAAAAACCACCTCTATTATTTTAAATTCCCTCTTATAAAAAATCAGGCTACTTTTAAAAAACAGTTACAACAGTCTCTCGAAATCCCATCAATTAGCAATTTTAGCCCTTTACAATGATTAAAAACAATATTAACATTTAAACGACATAAAATAATATTCAAACGAATTTTTGACTTAAACACTAGTACACTAGTACACTCTACTTTACACGGCTCAGAAGATAAAATGACGCAAACTCTGGTAGATTTCATAAATACAGCCACAAGGCTTTCACCATAATTTGATGGTGAGATCAAAAATTTTCCGAGCTTTCTTGGAGCGCTTCGTGTGCTTAACACTTTAAAAGAAACACTCGAAGTCATAGCCATCGAAATTACAAACCAGAGGGCCGGGGCTAACTTCGACCGCGTCAAAGTTTGTATACCCTTGCAACTTTTTTGGTAACTCTATCCTTACCTATAGCCATCAAAATGGATTTCTAACAAGGCTAAAGTTTGCGAAAGAACGGCCTACAATCTTAGCATAGGAAATAACGAAGATATTGATCAAAGTCACTGTTTTCCACCGATCGTTCCTATGGGAGCTATATGATATAGTTACCCGATCTTTATCAAATTCGGCACAGTCATTAATAGATATATTAAACTAACAAATATTTAATGTGAAAGCAATCACGTTAAAAATAACGAAGTTATGGAGAAAAGTTACTGTTTTCGACCGATCGTTCCTATGGGAGCTATATGATATAGTCACCCGATCTTGATCAAATTTGGCATAGTCGTTTATATGTAAAATAAACTCATCAATATTAAATTTCACGATAATAGCTCAGAAAATAACGAAGTTATTAAGAAAAGTCACTGTTCGTGACTTTGGCGTTTGTATGGGAGCTATATGATATAGTGGTCCGATCCGGCTGAATCCGAGATATACAACCCCTGCAGTATATACAAGCCTACATGCAAAATTTCAACTCTGTAGCTCTAACGGTCTAGGAGGAGTTTGCGTTGATCCAGACGGACGGACAGACGGACGGACGGACGGACGGACGGACATGGCTATATGAATTCGTCTCGTCATGCTGATCAAGAATATATATACTTTATATGGTCGGAGATGCTTCCTTCTATGGTTTGTACACTTCTGACCAAAATTAATATACCCTTTTTGCAAGGGTATAAATATTGTAGATCTTATTGAAAAATCCATAAAATTAGCTTATAGTAGATTGTTAGTTAGGACTCCTTTAAGAAAAGACGTCCCCGGATGGGTCCACGAACTTTTCAAGGACTCGATCGCATTGATAGACATAGCAGAATCAAGTTTAGAAACAATAGACTTAACAGATTCAGATGTTGAAATAATAGATATAGAAAAGTAAAATAAACATACTTTTGAATCTGCGTAATGATATAGATATATCATGAGAGCATGATCAAAAGTTAAACATTACTTAAGAAATAATCTTTAAGCAAGGAATGGGAAGAAATTTTTCTCCATATCCAAAGCGTAAAGAAAAGATATATAGGTCGAGTCAATGACCTTGACAAAGTAGAGATTTTACCATTATGACAGAGTGGGAACATATTCTAAATGAAGCTCGTGAAATCAAACAAGAAATCCACAAGTCAATGAAGTGTCTCTCGCAGATAGAAGCACATCAGAGGGCACCATAAAAACCACCTCTAATATTTTAAATTCCCTCTTATAAAAAATCAGGCTACTTTTAAAAAACAGTTACAACAGTCTCTCGAAATCCCATCAATTAGCAATTTTAGCCCTTTACAATGATTAAAAACAATATTAACATTTAAACGACATAAAATAATATTCAAACGAATTTTTGACTTAAACACTAGTACACTCTACTTTACACGGCTCAGAAGATAAAATGACGCAAACTGTGGTAGATTTCATAAATACAGCCACAAGGCTTTCACCATAATTTGATGGTGACATCAAAAATTTTCCGAGCTTTCTTGGAGCGCTTCGTGTGCTTAACACTTTAAAAGAAACACTCGAAGTCATAGCCATCGAAATTAGAAACCAGAGGGCCAGGGCTAACTTCGACCGCGTCAAAGTTTTTAAACCATTGCAACTGTTTTGTTAACTCGTTCCTTACCCATAGCCATCAAAGTGAAAAAAGATTTATCTAAAAAGGCTAATGTTTGCGAAAGAACGGTCTACAATCTTACCATAGGAAATAACTAGGATATTGATTAAAGTCACTGTTTTCCACCGATCGTTCGTATGGGAGCTATATGATATAGTTACCCGATCTATCTTAAACTAACAAATGTTTAATTTCAAAGCAATTGCGTCAAAAGTAACGAGGTTATTGACAAAAGTCACTTTTTTTACAGATCGTTCCTATAAGAGCTGTATGATATAGTCCAGGGGTAGGCACAAAGAGAGCCAGCTCAAACTGTCAATGTATGCGTGCACTTGCTTGTGTACGTAAGCTGCTTTACACTGCGCGAATCGTATGTGAAGAAACGAATAAAAAAACCAGAGGGCCGGGGCTAACTTCGACCGCGTCAAAGTTTGTATACCCTTGCAATTTTTTTGGTAACTCTTTCCTTACCTATAGCCATTAAAGTGGAAAAACGTTTTATCTAAAAAAGCTGTTTCCGAAAGAACGGCCTACAATCTTAGCATAGCAAATAACGACGATATTGATCAAAGTCACTGTTTTCCACCGATCGTTCCTATGGGAGCTATATGATATAGTTACCCGATCTTTATCAAATTCGGCACAGACATTAATAGATATATAAAACTAACAAATATTTAATTTGAAAGCAATCACTTTAAAAATAACGAAGTTATTGACAAAAGTCACTGTTTTCGACCGATCGTTACTATGGGAGCTATATGATATAGTCACCCGATCTTGATCAAATTTGGCATAGTCGTTTATATGTGTAATTAACTCACCAATATTAAATTTCACGACAATAGCTCAGAAAATAACGAAGATATTGAGAAAAGTCACTGTTCGTGACTTTGCCATTTGTATGGGAGCTATATGATATAGTGGTCCGATCCGGCTGAATCCGAGATATACAACGCCTGCAGTATATACAAGCCTTCATGCAAAAATTCAACTCTGTAGCTCTAACGGTCTAGGAGGAGTTTGCGTTGATCCAGACGGACGGACAGACGGACGGACGGACGGACGGACATGGCTATATGAACTCGTCTCGTCATGCTGATCAAGAATATATATACTTTATATGGTCGGAGATGCTTCCTTCTGTGCGTTGCACACTTCTGACCAAAATTAATATACCCTTTTTGCAAGGGTATAATTAAACTGCAAGTGAAAAAGAATAATTCCGACCTAATTGTTGTTCAGAAACTCAACTATTTCCTTTGCTTCTATATTGTTTGGATAACTTTTTATACGAAGGAGATCTTCTAAATAGCTATCAGTAAGACTATTTCGAATTGAATCTTTAATTAATTTCATTGTCGAAAATGTGGATTCGCTTATATTGTAATATACTTTTTAACCTATTGAGACAAAATATAAATAATGGCAAAATATTTTTGTTGTTGCCATGTAAGAAAGTGAAGCATTAATTTTTCTGCGTGTAGCTGCGTAACAAAGCGACATAGTACTGCTTTCGTCAAAAGTCTGTGCGACACTAGCTGTTTTTTTATGCACTCAACTTGTACTTCGTGCTCACATCGGCATGCACACAGACGGCCTCACGAGCACTTCCCGAGCAAAAGTGCCCGCACGGGCTATGGGCGCCTACCTCTGATTAGTCACCCGATCTTGATCAAATTTGGCACACTCTTTTATAGGTGTAATAAACTCACCAATACTAAATCATAAAATAACGAAATTATTGAGAAAAGTCACTGTTCGTGACTTTGCCATTTGTATGGGAGCTATATGATATAGTGGTCCAATTCGGCTGAATCCGAGATATACAACCACTACACAAGCCTACATGCAAAATTTCAAATCTGTAGCTCCAACGGTCTAGAAGGAGTTTGCGCTGATCCAGACGGACGAACGGACATGGCTATATGAACTCGTCTCGTCGTGCTGATCAAGAATATATATACTTTATATGGTCGGAGATGCTTCCTTCTATGCGTTGCACACTTCTGACCAAAATTAGTATACCCTGTTTGCAAGGGTATTTATATAAACTAAAAGGTCATGCGGGAAATACCCTAAACTCTGAAACGACGATTGATGAAGTAATCCAAAAAGTGTCAACAACGATTAAGGGTGAGTCAGTAGATCTCTTAACAGCAAAAATAAAAAACTTGCAAGAAATCCCAATCCCTGTGTTTCATACACAAAAGAGATAACTGAATTGACGTACGCTCTTAAAGGCGAATATATTTCGGATGGTCTTCCAAACGACCAAGCCATAAAATACACTACCAAAGTTGCGGTAAATGCTTTGGTAAGTTATACTAAAAGTTAAAGAGTCCAGCTATTAATGGAATCAGGAAACTTTCATTCAGCTAATGAAGCCATCGCAAGACTCACGACTCTATCGGTAGAATCAGGCTCCACAGACAATTTCCAAATTATAACATTTTTTATGCACAGTATAATGATCGCGGTAGACGCTGCTATAACAACAATGGTAACTGGAGAAACAATTCAAACTGGAACAACAACAATACCCACACAGCCCAACGAGGCAGAAATTATTCACGCCACCAAAGAGGCGCCCGTGGAGGTGGATATCATAATAACAGACAGAACGCAAATAACCAAAATACCAATACCGGAGGCGTTCCAGACCTCACAAGGTTGGAATACCCCAATACCCCTCAGAATTCTTAACCCTCTCATGCCTCTCTCGCCTCATGCATATACGCAACATTGGATTTATAAGCCTATAACTACCGTTATTTTAAATTTTCAATCTTTCGCTGAAATATAGCTGCATGTGCTGAGTGAGCTTACAGCTGGTTGTTCGGCAGTCAGCTGCACACGAGTTCAGTTTGTAGCTATTCTCCCGAGAGCGTAGTTAAAAAATGAGATCTGTAAAAACACGTGGTTTTAAATTAGTGTTTAAAATCATTAATACAATTACTTCATCGTAAATCTAAGTTCAACAACTTGATAAAGAAAGGTAAGTGAGTATTTAAAAAAAAAAACCAATGAAAAAACTATTTAGTTTGTTTGTAATAATTTTGTAAATGTAGTGTTGCGTATATGCAACATTGGTCTACTGTGGAAATTTTCGAAAAATAAAATTTTTTCTGTATACAGATTCTAAAATGCGCCCAAAATGTCTGACTCAAGCTGAGATTGAAAAATTTGCCAACTTTGATTGGGATGATTCGGGTGATGAGGAAAATGAAGAAGAAGAAGATCAAAATATGGAGGAAATTAAAGAAGTAACTTTGCAAAATTTGGATAACAGAGCTGAAAATGTGGAAGTTAGATTGATTGACCAACTTATTAGATGCAAAAATGATGGAGAATTGAATGAAAATGAAAACTTTGTACAGGAGGTGGTGGAACTAATTGATTTGAGGAGTTTGAAGTGACCACTTGGAAAAGCGAATTACGCAGCAATGCCGTGAAAAACCCCATCAAATATTTTAGTATTTTTTTTGCGGATGAACTGTGGCAGAAAATATGTGAGGAAACGAACTTATATGCCATTCAAACGAAGGGCGTAGAATTGAAATGCACTGTGCCTGAAGTGAAAAGGTTTGTTGACATACTTCTTTACCTTGCAGATGTGAAAATACCAGCTTATAGAATGGCGTGGGAGGTGGATTTCAAACTAGCGGCCGTTGCAAATTATTACCGAGAAACAGATTTGAAAAAATGTAACAGTTTTTCCATTTGAACGACAATTCTAATCAGCCTCATAAGGGAACACCTGAATATGACAAGTCATACAAGGTTCGCCCTTTGTTAGACGCCATAAAAAAAAAAATTCAATGAAATTCCGCAAGAAGAATTTCAAAGTATAGATGAGCAAACGATTGCATATAAAGGTAACTTATTATATGTGAATACATTTCTGAATAACATAATAGTAAATACTTTTCTTAGGTCAACATAGTTTAAAACAATACCTTCCAATGAAGCCCCACAAGTGGGGTTTCAAAATGTTTAAGAGAGCTGGTGTATCTGGGATTATATACGATTTTACTCTGTACATTAGAGAAGGAACGTGCAAGACATATGGTTTTGGCATTTCATCAGATATCGTGGTATTTTTATTATCTAATTTACCAGTAAACCAAAATATCAAGCTGTTTTTTGACAATTGGTTTTCGTCAATAAGCTTGATGATTGTTCTAAAAGAAAAAGGCATATTGGCCGTTAGTACAATCACCAGCTCCATCTTGACCAGCTCCTTCTACGGGCTCTGAGTCAAACCCTTTAAAAGAGCTTATGTTGCAGACCCAGCACAGTCACTACGACTTGATGGTTATAATCATTGGCCGAAAGGCGGAACAGAAGGAAGATGTAGAGTATGCAGATCGGGATTTCCAACCTGTAAATGTAGCAAATGTAATGTGCACTTGTGCTCCAATCCCCAAAAAAATTGTTTTGTGTCCTATCATACATAAATATTAATTACCGGCATTTGAAAAAAAAAACAATTTGACTTCAAATATATAACACAATTGCCCAATGTTGCATATACGCAACATCCTGTAGCTCTTGAACCAGGACACCAAGGACATTCAAATTTTTTTCAGCTGATATTGAGGTCAAGTCTAGCTTATATGTCAACTCAAAAAATTTTAGCCACGCCCAATTTAATTCGGGCATGAGAGGGTTAAGAAACCAAAAACACACCCTTGAAGTCAAAATATTCACAATAAAACTAAATTTTAGCTGCTTACCTTACAAATACACTACTCGTGGATACAGGTGCAGAGATATCTATTTCTAATGCCGCACACGCTCATCGACACTACAAATAAAATAAAAATTAATGGAATAGGACACGGGTTTACAGACTCTCTAGGAAACATTGATATAGAATTACAATTAAATCGAGTTCTCGTAAGGCATTAATTCTTTATAGTCGACGATAACTTTATAATACCCAGTGTAGGTATCCTTGGTATTGATTTTATTAAGGAATACAACTGTATTCTTGACTATCGAACTGATGCAGATTGGATAATATTGAGACCAGACTAGCAAGAACACGGTTTCAATACCTGCAAGATAGGAAGTAATTCGACTTATCCAAATAGAAAAGAATGCATCCGAAATTTTCATACCAACTCAAGAGCTAGAAACAAGTGTCTTCATTACCAATACAGCAACAAATAGTGAACAATCTTATGTAAGGTTCATTATTACAAATGATAATGACACTTTTGAATCCGAAAATTAAGTCAGAAAATCTAAATATTTATACAACACAATCCAACAGCAATGATAATAGTAACAAAAAACTTCCCATCATTTTTAAAAGAAAAACTAGATGAATTATGCAAAAAATATATATAAATACATATTTGCGCTAGAAACAGATAAAATATTTACAAATAATTCCCATAAACAAAAATTAAGACTTAAATCAGATGAATCTACATATATTAATAACCCGAGGGCGGGGGCTAACTTCGACCGCGTCAATGTTTAAATACGCTTGCAACTTATTTGGTAACTCTTTCCTTACCCATAGCCATCAAAGTGGAAAAACGTTTTATCTCAAAAGGCTAATGTTTGCGAGAGAACGGCCTACAGGAAATAACGAAGATACTGATTAAAGTCACTGTTTTCTACCGATCGTTCCTATGGGAGTTATATGATAAGTCACTCGATCTTTATCAAATTTGGCACAGTCATTAGCAAATATATTAAACTAACAAATGTTTAATTTGAAAGAAATCGCGTCAAAAGTAACGAAGTTATTCAGAAAAGCTATACGATATAGTCACCCGATCTTAATCAAATTTGGCACAGTCGTTTATAGGTGGAACATACTCACCAATATGAAATTTCGACAATAGCTCAGAAATTAACGAAGTTGTTGCCGTTTGTATGGGAGCTATTTGATACAGTGGTCCGATCCGGATGAATCCGAGATATACAACCTGTTATATACCAGCCTATATGAAAAATTTGAGACGGACGGACATAGCTATTCGAACTTAAGAATATATATACTTTATGTGGTTTGAGATGCTTCCTTATATGCGTTGCACACTTCTGACCAAGCTTAATATACCCTGTTTGCAAGGGTATAATTATAGAATCCCATCAGCATTCGAATACAACAGTCCAAAACTGATGGTACCAAAGAAACCTCTTCCGGGGACAAATAAAAAAAGATGGCGTTTAGTTGTAGATTACAGAAGCTAAAATAAAAAATTAATTGCAAACGAATTTCCCTTGCCAAAAATAGATGATATTCTTGATTAATTTGGCAGAGCCAAATAATTTTCTTATCTTGACCTCACATCAGGTTTTCACCAAATTGAATCAGATGAAGATTCTAGGTCCTAGACTCTATGTCCTTTTCCACAGATAAAGGCTCATATCAATTTAAAAGATAACCCACGGTATAAAAATAGCCCCGAATTCATTCCAACGAATGATGACCTTAGCATTCTCCGGACTACAACCATCCCAAGACTTTTTACATGGATGATTTAGTTGTATATATAAAACATATGTTCAAAACTTTGAGTGATGTTTTTCGACATAAGCCGAAAATATAATCTAAAAGTAAATCTAGACAAATCTACATTTTTCAGCCATTGTGAGGAACATTATAGATAATAATAATATCCGACACAACAAGCAAGCAGCAGCACAATCCAACGCTGCAATGATATGCCAGATACAAGATACAGTCGAGACACAAACCGTTGGAGAAACGACATACGACCAAACCCAGCACTGACCGATCGAACCGAATCATGGCAAATGATTTACGATCAAACATGGCCGATCGAACCACACGCAACCGGTGGCGATTTCGTACAAGCGGGAAGATGCGTGGGAACATAAGAAATCGGCTGTATAAGAGCGAAAGTCAACGGGATAAGATGGGCGGCCAATAGGAAAGCGACGCCAATACGAGAAAGCAACAGAAGCCAACATAGCGACCGAGATGCTATGCAGGCAAGGGAGAAAGACAAGGACAAGGAAACGAATGGGCGCGCAGCCACAAAGAAAGTGGACACATATGCGCCAGGATTTACGGGACTTTCACCACGTAAAGCAACAAGTGGATGCGTGGGTGAAAGCAGAGGGCGGATGGAAAAGTACCAGCTGTATAGCGGTACTACACCAATCAATTCCTGAGGCCGTGGGAGCTGCCTATATAAAGGCAACACCCATCAAGGAAATCATCAAGTCAACAAGTCGTGATCAACCAAGGGAGTTTTAAGGCCTTTCGAGTAACCTGGAATAGGACCAGAACACCGTGCCCAGGCGATAAAAGGAGAGAAGTCAAGCGGCTCCAGGACGATCTACAGCACATTGGAAGGCACGAGGATATATCCTACTGCCGAAATTCCAGGATCTATATATCCTGACGAAAACCAATCGCTGAGGAAAAATCCTGCTGCACAGCAAACGGCCACTGGATTTATCCCGGAGGCCACGAGCACGCAAAGACCATCTTAAAAACACGCCTGAAGGCACTGAGGTGGAAACAACATCCCTAGAAGATCAGGATACGCCAGGAACGTGAAAGAAAGGCCATAGGATCTATCCTTAGGCCAATCAGCGTTCCAGAGATATTCTGAAGAGAGAGATACCAGTCAAAGTATCTACATTGCGAGTCTGAAATAGGAACCACAGAGACACAAGGAAAGAGAGACGGACTGGAGCAAACAGCGAAGGACCCAAACCACAATCAGCGCTGTCCAAGTTCGAGACTTCTCCAGAGAAATTAGTCATACCCAGCCGAGCCCAAAATATTATAAATAAATACGTGCTTTAAAACCATTAATCAAACAAACGAGTTCTAATTTCACCAGGGCACAAAATCAATTTTGTTGTGCCGAACCTAGCCCAAGAGATATTGGATATACCAAGTGACGAGAAAGGATCGTTCCCCATGAAGTAACATACTTAGGTCACCAGTGTACAGACAAAATTAAGTAAGTCGTCTCGCCGACTTAGGTATACCATACACCAGTAAAGCAAACATTTCAACTTTATTAAACAAATGCATTTTCACATGCTTTTTACAAGCATATCTTAGTATCTCGCTCACTCAATCATACGAGCACCCTAGCGCCCCCACCAGCCAACGGCCAAATCCGGCCTTTTGGAAAAACGTTTATATGCATAACTCGACTCGATTAAATTTAAGTGTGCCAAATTTGATTGCATAAGGTAAAAAAATACGGGAGATAATCAAGTTTTTCAAATTACGGGGGCGGAAAAGGGCGTAGCAAAATTTTTACACATACAAAATGGGTGCACTTACTAAGCGAATATACATACCAAATAAGGTGTCTCTAGCTGGAATATTTTTGAGATAAAAGCTTTTTTTAAATTGCGGGGGCGGAAAGGGGCTTGGCAAAAATTTGAAATAAACTTGATCACTCTACATACCAAATTTGGTGGCTCTAGCTCTTACAGTCTCCCAATATGAATGGACGCGTATTGACAAATTTATGTAAATAGAATGTCGAAGTCATTTGTACTAATGAAAATGCTATTGCATTCCAGCATCAATAATATAGCACTAATTAATACACCAATACTACAGTATCCAGATTTCAATAGAGAATTTTGCATCACAACCGATGCTAGTAAAATCGCTTGTAGAGTAATGCAAAGTCAAGAATATGACAATTTACAGTTACCAATAGCATTTGCATCGCGCACGTTTTTTAAAGTCGAGACCAATAAATCAACAATTGAACAAGAACGTTAGTTCTTGCTGTTGAGCAAAACACTGGGATATAACAAATTTTACAATGCTATCGCTTGACAATGCTTTCGATTTATATCAATTTTTTCACAGCTTGAAAGAGTAGCTGATAGCACTGGTCTGAGAAGGTACCAATTGTCGCTAGGCGACAATTTATTTAACAGCTGCAGCATTAAAGACTTCAAAATAAGAGGATCCGAAATAAAAAATTTTAGTATAGGCGACAATTTATTTAACAGCTGCAGCATTAAAGATTTCAAAATAAGAGGATCCGAAATAAAAAATTTTAGTATACACACTCCCAGATTGAAAACCATTATTATTGACGACGAAAAGCTTGCAATAATCCGCTAAAAAAATATGCGCGAAGATATTGGTCAATATGTAAAAAATATTGCCAGCTAAATAAATCACAACGACACGCAAAGCAACCTATGCTTTTAACACCAACACCTCAAAATGAGTTTGATGTTGTGTTAATTGACACAATACACACAGCCATCTGCGACTTAACAACGTACTTAGTAAGCCTTCCTGTACAAACTAAAAGTGAAAGAGACATAGCCAAAGCAATTTTTGAAAAAGTAATTTTGACGTATGGCCCTATTAAAAAAAAAATACCTGTTTTGGGCACAGAATATAAAAATCACTTCCATATCGTATGACCATCAAACTTTTAAAATCATTGAACGAAATCATAGAGCATTCAATTAATATCGTAGAATGTATATTTCTTCAGATAAAACGGTTAGGGATACATCTTGTATATTGTACTTATTGCTACAATACCACGCCATCAACAGTGCATGAAGACGAAACATAAACATGAAATTATCATCCCCTATAGTTTTATGACATTCAATGAGATAGATCTAGTCTAAAACATTGAAACTACGACAAAGAGGTAAAATATATAGTTTACAAACAAATATATAGTTTACCTGCAACTCAATTCATCAATACACAAACAAAACATTACTTCTCTTTTTACTACAATTTTTTCTTCCTCCATCATTCCCTAAGCAAAGCACGGCACGCATACACATACAGTTTATATAGCGTTGTGTCTTTGATGACGTAGTAGGCAGCAAGCAGCGCTGCTGGCAGCGCTTGAGACGATTTATGTTGACTGTAACTTGTGTTCTATTTACCCGATCAGATTCAAATTTTGGAATCTTATCCGGGTAATGAAAAGAACCAAAAAAAAAATTTCATCCCGATAGCTTTTAAGATGGCTAAGTAAATCGCATACGCACCGACGGGCGGACGGACAGACGGACAGACAGTCTCCTTCTGTGCATTAACAACATCTGAAAAATTTTATAATACCCTCTGCAACGGTATAAAAAACACAAAGTAAAAAAGTAAGTACAATACAAATATCGATAGGAAATCTAGTACTTGTAAGGGATAAATCAGGACATAAGTTAAATAGTAGATGAAGCTAACTTTTGGCTATGCCGATGTTTATATACCCTTGCAGTGCTTGGCAATAATATTTTTACATTTTGAAATTTTTTTCCCTGCAACTCAATTCATCAATACACAAACAAAACAGTATTACTCTTTTTACTACAATGTTTTCTTCTTCTTCCATCATTCTCTAAGCAAAGCACAGCACGCATACACATTCAGTTTATGTAGCGTTGTGTTTGTATGCATGTGCTCTGTTGATTTGATGATGACGTAGGAGGCAGCGCTTGAGCCGATTTATATTGATTGTAACTTATATTTTATTTATCCGATCAGATTAAAACTTTGGAATCTGAGGTTTTATATCCAATACTATCATATTAGTAAATTTTATGGGTATACTCCAATTTTTTCACCTATGTTTCTTCTAGAACTACATGATATCGTGGTCCGATCATGATGATTTTCATACTTTATCTTACCCGAGTTATGAGTAGCTCAAATACCAAGTTTTATCGCTATAGCTCTTTAGGTGGCTGAGTAAGAATCTGACCAATTTTATAATACCTTCTGCAAGGGTATAAAAATAAAGAGGTCATAGAAGAGTTGGAGTTCGACGTTTAGATAACCTTGTTAGCAATAAAAGAGAACTAAACGATCAGAAAAATGTAAAGGTTGAGAATTTTACCGTGGGACACGAATTACAGGTGTTGGCAAAAATTCAGGTACCAACATTTTCTAGACAGCCTAGAGAATGCGACCTGTTTGTAGAATTATTTGGGGAATTAATTAAAAAAGAGAGGATCTGAGTCCGACAAATAAGCCAATTAATAAATTATTAATTAATTATCAGATTAGCAAAACAAGGCAGATACATATGCTATCTGATGTCATGGAATACTTGGAGCAATGATATTGTTTGCAAAGTGCCATGAGAAAGGGAGAGAAAAAACCGTTACAAAAAACTTCGGTTGCGGTATTTAAAGATAATTCTCCGATCTGCAAAGGGCATAACGCACTTCAATGCTATAAGTTTAAAGCGCGAACACCCAAGAAAAGGGTGGAAATAGCCAAAAAGTACAATTGTGTACAAGATGCTTGAAGCATTAAATTGATTGATAGTGGTTGACAGAGCACTATTTTATCTGAAGAAACCTCTCAAATGTTAACCAAAATCAAACAACAAACGGAAATAAAAAAAAAGATAATATAAAATCTAGCGAATGTCAAGAACAATATAAAAAGACAACAAGGAGTGTTGACTCTGGAAGATATGTGGTAACGATTACTCAAAAGCGCAAGCAACTGGTTTCGGAAAAATCCAAAAAAAAAAAACTTCATCAAAAAACTTTTCACTCTCTGTTTGATTGCGCTCTAGACTTTTGCCTACCCGCGACTCAGTGATACGTGTTTTGGTGTTTTTATTTATCATTAGTGTATTCTTGTACTTTTTACTCTTAAGCCTTCAGGCTTAATCTGCACTTTAACCCGTGTGTCAGAACTGGTCAGTATATTCTCGTATATTTTGGAATTTCGAATTTTATTTCTTAAATTGAATTTGGGTGACTCCCATAATTATATTCTTTGTTGGTTGTAAGACAATGCGGTTCACGTTAAGTGTGCAGGTTACACAGGCAGAATCAAGAAGTCTATTCCTTAAGGCGGTGGCTCAAAATATGGATGTGCTTGCCGGGAGGTCGAGAATGAGATGCGGTCATTCATGAGGCGGAATAGAGATAGCTTTGACACTTTGAGGACTGGTGTAACAAACTCCAAGCGGAGTTTACTGAGTCTTTAAATCGTAAAAGGACCAGCTGCCATATATTTGTTCCTAGGATAGACCCTGTTGTCAAATCTGATGATGTAATGGGCTAAGTACGGCCACCGAATATTGCGGTAAAGAAATTAAAATTTTCTTATTCTCGGGACATTTTGTTCTTTTAAATTAGTGTTTCTGCCAATATCTTCGACATTATATATCGAAAAGATATCGTCAACCTGACGTTGCTGATGCATCTGTTTTTTCAACAAATTTTTATATTCAGACGTGATCGAATTTTTCGCGTAGGCGATGGCGTTCTGATAGCGGTTGATGCTGCTTTATCGTCTGAAATAATTCAATTTTCTAAAACCAGAAGTGAGTTTATCGGTGTTAAAGTAAATTTAATTCCTTTAATGCTTTTATTACTTGTTCCTATCTTCCACCATTGTCAGACATTGTAGTCTATTCAAATCATATAGAGGCAATTCAGATTGTCTCCTTTTAGGTGATTTTAAATTAAATTAAATTACTGTGGGACTGTGGTATTGTATTACGAATAAACACAGTCCCGGTTATAGTTTTATTTAATGTTAAGATAAGTATTGATTTTTAGTTAATAGTAGATATAATTATAATTAATTGTTTAATGTCTTTCGCGTTTCCGTCGTGTGTACGTCTTACACTTTGGCTTTTCGTCTTAAAACCTCGTCTTTTCGTCTTTAACTTCGTCTTCTTAATGCGTCTCTGTCTGACCGGCTTGCCAGATTGTCTTCCGCTTTTTCGAGTCAGCTGACTCAACTAGGGCTGGCTGAATAGGATTGCCAGACCATTCTCACATTACCTGTTTAAGCATAACTCTACCATGTTGCTGACCTCTATGTCTTACGACTCTATTGATGGCATTCTAGGCGTATCCTTATCCTAAGTCAATCCTGTCTTAAATTCTAATGGAAAATCGTTAGATCTTATATTTGTATTGGATTCTTCTCATTGTGATGTTCCTAGGATCGAACCATATGTTCTTCCTGAAGAAAAATTAGAGTTACCTCTAATTAGGTGCTTTCGTAAGTCCGACTTTGCCAGCCGTAATGAAAACAATATTACTACCGATTGGTCTTACTTGTACATTTGTAGAGTTATGAACTCGGCTGTTCGTTTTTTCTATGATACTCTGAATTCACTCTTTGATATTTGTGTGCCTCTTGGTAGGCAGGAGCGGTTTAACAAACCTCCCTAGTTCTCTCGAGAGTTATCCAATTTGAAAAATGTGAAGACTCGATATTATAAGAAGTTTCAAAAAACACGTCGTTCATCAGATTACGCTCTGTATACAGTCGTTCGTTCAAAATTCGTGATGCTTAATACACAATGCTATAAGAATTATCTTCAGCGCTGTAAGCTTCAGTTTTTCTCTGACCCTAAACAATTTTATAATGTCGTCAATTCTAAGCGTAGGATCTCTGTGTACCCATTTTTTGTTCTTTCCAATAAAAAAAAATTAACACTGATCAGGCCATTGCCGATATGTTTGCGAGTTTATCAAAACAACTTTTTAGTCAACGGAATATCGAGCAAATGCGTATCCTTAACATTTAAAATGAAGTAAGTAAGTCGTCTCGGCGACTTGGGTATACCATACACCAGGTGAAACAAATATTTAAAATTTCGAAAACCAAATGTATGTCTATTAAATTGTTGTAACATGCCTCATACCATATGCTTATCATTTAAAAAATGCTAATTGCATTTTCAATCCAGTGATTGATGAAAGTTCTATTCTTAGCGAACTTAAATTAGTTAAACCTGTTTATTCTCCGGGGCCAGACGGTATTCCTGGATGTGTACTCAGGTTCTGTGCAAACGCATTGGTCAAAACATTGCAAGAGACAATCGGTTTTTTCTAAATTATAGAGGCGAAAGTGGGCGTGGCAACGTATTAAAATACATATATTCTGCGCGCATACTAAGCCAGTATACATACTAAATTTGGTGACTTTAGCTTTGTTAGTTTTCGACAAAATCAGTTTTGTTTAATTTTCGAAAGCGGAAATGGGCGTGGCAAAATTTTTAAATAGTCAATATCTGCGCGTCTATAAGCTAGCTTACATACCAATGTCGGTAGCTTACATAGTTTTTAAGAAAATCTGTTTTTTGTAAATTCCGGGGGCGGAAGGGGGCGTGGAACATTTGAAACAAACTCGATAACTGTACATACTACACGAGACTGCATACCAAATTTGGTGGCTCTAGCTCTTATAGTCTCCGAGATCTAGGTGTTCATACGGACGGACGGACGGACAGACGGACATGGTTAGATCGTCTCGGTTGTTGATCCTGATCAAGAATATATATACTTTGTGGGGTCGCAGATGCTTTCTTCTGCCTGTTACATACATTTTGGCGACTTTAATATACCATTTCACCCTATGGGTGTATGGTATAAAAAGTCTGAAGCCTCTAACTACAGTGGTATTTCAAAAATATCCGCAATTCCAAAAGCTTTTCAAAAATCATAACTTCGCAATTGCAACATTTTTGCAGCTCTATTATTTCGCCATCCTAACATGGGTTTGTGAAACGTAGATCTACTACCACTAACATTTTTGAATTTACCCCTCTGACTATGAATGAATTCAAAAATGAAAAACAAACTGATGTCATATACACTGACTTCAGCAAAGCTTTTGATTCAGTTAATCGCGTTTCAACCTCTTTTTCTTTCTTGGGTTCGAAAATATTTAACTAATAGAAATCATGAGGTACTTTTTAAGTCTTCTTATTCCAATTCCATTCTTGTGACATCGGGTGTACCTCAAGATAGTCATTATGGCCCTGTGCTTTTCACACTATTCATTGACGATATTACATCAGTCAATATTCATTCGCGTGTGCTTATGTACGTTAGCACACTCATCTTCACTAAGGACGTCACTCTCATCATCCCATACAACAACCCTCTCTGGGACATCGATACGGTTTCATTGTATCAAAATTTGAAACCGCCCTGTGCCTTGGCTTGCAAAATTGATGAACCCACAAATTAGCGACCATACTTTGGTCTTTCGCAAGCGCCAGCACTCACCAGCCAGCAAAGGCAATAGCTAGGTTGAGGCCGGCATTTAAAAAAAAACATCACTTGCATTTTTCCCCGGCGGTGGCAAGACAAGCGCATCAATGCAAAAAAAAGGAAAGCGCCATGTCTCCGGGAAGCGGTAACTCGGGAAACACTTTAGGCACTTCATGGCAACCACGTTGGATGTCGGATACAACGAATCAATGGAGATAATCCGACAGAATTCCAACTTATCGCTCGAAAATACCACATCGAGAGGCAACCGCGAAGATAAAAATTAACGAATCCGCTCTCCGACAAGAACTGTCGGAACAACGAGAATCCCTTCAGGGGGAACTAAAAGTTTGGAACCAAGGACTACAAGAACAATAATTACAAGGGAAATAATTCATATCGCAAGGGCAATGGGGATCGTAATTACGGGTCCCACCGACATAAAGGTAATTACGGGTAGCACCGACAAGAAGGTAATCACAACAATGGGAGTTATCGGGAGGAAAATCGCACCGGTCAAAAGAGAATCGAGGATCGTCGTGCCAATCAGAAACAACCCTTAAATTATTTAGCCATAGAAGGACACGACACTCTCGATAACCCCGATTGTGAAGCAGATCAATTAACCGACAGGGCCCCGTTAAGAATGAAACTTTTATGAACACGACCGAACCGGAGTACCGTATTTAGAGTACGTCCCAATGACGGTAAATGGCTGACATTCCCACGCGACCCACATCTTTTCACACTATGTACGCTTCCTAGTAAGCGTACCACCTAAGCAACTATGTGACCCATATGTGACCTGCTTCGGCTCACACCAGACACTACACTTCCCATTTCTAGCATAAGCATTTTTGTATTTCTCTTTAAGCTAATCTTTGAATTTCGCCGCTATGCAGAATTCACTGGATGGGTGACCTCTCTGGGTATGATCTTGATCACGAAGCATCTTGGGTGTAGTTAAGTATAAGTAAATTTATTCCGGAGTGGAAGCAGTCTTAAATTGGACACAGAACTAATAATACTAGTGACTAATGTAACTATTATAACCTTAAACCCTGTGCAGTGAATTAGTAAAAGCAAAAACCTTGAATTCCAAGAGTCTGATCCTTCGTTACACAAAGAAAAACAAGGTTAGATAAAATATCCGAAATGGGGAATCGTAACTTGTATGCTATCAATCTTTGTACCATTTATAAAGAAATATATTCATTTGATCGGCTTTATAGCCCTACTATCATCAGCTTGTGCTGATCTTACAAATTTTCAATCCTGGTGCCAGTTTATTCTATTAAATATTGTTCTAAAGAATCTTCAAAAGACACCCGTTCCTTAGTTTGTTATCCCAAAAAACGCCATTCAATATTCTACTTGTTATATTAAATAATACAAATGTTTATATTTGTAAATGCACAATGGGCGGCTGTACATTGCAGCGGCCAATGAGGATACGATGGACTGGGTGGCGGGCAACGTATGCTCCATGGAGACATATCAGACATATCACAATTTGCCGATATGCAAATTTACCCTCACGGGTAAATCCTGATTTTTTACCAGACAGATTTTGGATGAGGATATTTGATTAAAAAGTACACAATGTTAAAATTTTGAAAAATCTTCATACCACTTACATCTAATAAATCTGACACACTAATACTAGTGAGATTTTTGTTGGTTATTTCATTAACATCCAAGTCAACGAGGATTATTGGGTTCAATAAATTCGCCCTTGCTAAAGTTGTAGTGAGAATTAAATTTTCGAGGTCTGAAATGACCATTCTGTTTTTTGCTAGGATGGTTTCATAGAAGTGTTCGTGGTTGACATTTTCTGTTTTACTTATTTGATTTATGGAATTTGTTATTGCATTCAGTTTCTCTTGTGATTTGTTGTTAATTTCGACTAGTTTATTTTCTGACTTTCCTGGTCTCGTCGGTGTATGTCTTGTACAAGGTAATGTTTGTTGTATGTCCGAGGTATCCGTACTCTTTCCAAACTGGCACGTCTCCGTCCAGTACCTGTATGAAGTCTGATTTGGTATAGTCCGTAATTTTCATGGTCATTGTCGCGTGTGTCCTCAGTATTATTAGTATCATCGTAATGTCCTGTGTTGGGCTGTGACTTTTTTGCACAGTGCGATCTCTAGTAACGTTCTGTGCAATCTTTCCACTTGACCATTAGATGTGCTGTGAAGGGGTGGCGCATTGAATGGCAGGCTTTACGTCAACTATGGCTCTCTCTTGATGCTATACGTTTCACAGAAAGAATATTTTATCTGTGGAGAAAACGTCGATGTGTAAAATTTCTCCTGCGTATGCCGGAATTGGTATGGTTACTCAGCTTATGTTTATACCCTTGCAAAAAGGGTATATTAATTTTAGTCAGAAGTGTGCAACGCATAGAAGGAAGCATTTCTGACCATATAAAGTATATATATTCTTGATCAGCACGACGAGACGAGTTCAAATAGCCATGTCCGTCCGTCCGTCCGTCTGTCCGTCTGTCCGTCCGTCTGGATCAACGCAAACTCCTCCTAGACCGTAAGAGCTACAGAGCTGAAGTTTTGCATGTAGGCTTGTATATACTGCAGGCGTTGTATATCTCGGATTCAGCCGGATCGGATCACTATATCATATAGCTCCCATACAAATGACAAAGTCACGAACAGTGACTTTTCTTAATAACTTCGTTATTTTCTGAGCTATTGTCATAAAATTTAATATTGGTGAGTTAATTACACATATAAACGACTGTGCCAAATTTGATCGAGATCGGGTGACTATATCATATAGCTCCAATAGGAACGATCTTTCGAAAACAGTGACTTTGATCAATATCTTAGTTTTTTCCTATGCTAAGATTGTAGGCCGTTCTTTCGCAAACATTAACCTTTTTAGCTTGAGCGTTTTTCCATTTTGATGGCTATAGGTAAGGAAAGAGTTACCATAAAAGTTGCAAGGGTATACAAACTTTGACGCGGTCGAAGTTAGCCCCGGCCCTCTGGTTTTTTTTATGTCTGTCATATTTTGCCACAGAGCAGACCTTGCAGTTAGCTGCAATTTCTGTTGTCAATTTTCCCATGTTTGGGAAAAAAAACTCTTGCAAAATTTGTTTCATGTTTTTCTGAACCGCACGGAGCGCCCTGTTGTGTTCGATCACTACAATTTCTTTTTGTTCCGCTTTGTCCTGTACATCTGTGACGATGTGTATGCAATACCAGAATTTTGTTGCGGGATATAGTTTAACCAATTTGTGCTGAATAAGAGCTAGAGTTGGCAGTTCGCAATGTATTGCGTTACCACTTCAGCATTTATGACCTCTTGTAGCGTCTGTAAAAGTGAATCAGAGTTTGATGTGCGTATTATGTGCATGCAATTACTCTGGAAGAGAACGAATATCGTTACCGAGGGAAACTCTGCTTCTTCAATCACGATTTAATTTCGAAAACAATTTAAGGGTTTATCGGATACATCAATAGTGTATGTCAGAGACTCTTCGCAATGGCAGGTTGCCCTATCGGACTCTGATTTTGAATCTGGTGTTTCGGAAAGGCAATTTTCATTTCATGGTTGGAAAATCATCTTTGCGCCATATCCGTCAATATATGCATTCCAGCGTATTAATTTCGCATTCGAACTTTCGTCTGTTACAGCCAGGGTTAACGGCTGATGGTCGGTAAATATGTTTAAGTCTCTTACCCCATAAAGGTAGTTTCTCAAATTTGTTTGTGACAACAATATGGCAGGAAGTTCTCTTTCGTTGGTCGCATAATTGCTTTCGTTTATACGCAATATACGGCAAATCATGGTAATAGTTCTGCCTTTTTGTGAAAGCACAGCGCCTAGCCCATCACCAGATGCGTCTGTGGTAAGATCGATAGGTGGTCGATAATCTGGGTAAGCTAAAAAAACTTCCTCCGATGCTAAAAGAGGAGCTGCGATTTTCACAAAGTCTCTAATAAAGCAGCGGTAATAGCTGGCAAGGCCAAGAAATGATCTGAGATCGAAAAGAGTACTTAGGGTTGCAAAATTTTTTATTGCTTGAACTTTTTCGGGTGAAGTTTTAACACCATCCCTAAATATAGCTTTCGCTACTGTTTTTGCACTTTTGTCTTTTATTGGTATTATTACAAGGTATTTAGTTAGATCGCAGATTAAGGTTACTGCGTATTGATTTCCTTGTTCTGATTTTGGGAGTGGACCGATCGTATCCACGATTACCCTGTCGAAAGCCAGTTGCGGCGTTTCAGTTATGATTAATGGAGTTTTTGTGTGCTTTGTTATTTTTGCTTGTTGACACTTATTACATTTTTTTATATATTGAGATATATCTCGTGTCATATTCCTCCAATAGTAATGCCTTTTTATTTTGGCCATAGTTCTTAATATTTTCGTATGACCTCCTTGTATGGGGCCATCGTGGAACGTAAACAGTATTGCTTCTTTTTCTTTATCTTTATTTGATAATAGGGTCACCGGCTTGAGTAGCGCTACTCTTAATGATTGTAAAATTTTATTGCCCATATTTTTAAAAGATTCTATTGAGATAGTTTCAAAGATCTTTTCGCTCGGTGCCACTTTGACTTGACTTATGTTGAGTATACCGGCTTCTTTTTCGAGCCTTTGAAAAAATTGACCTAAGTCGAGAATTCCATTGGTATACATATCGCAAATGTCAATTCTTGCTATAACTTTCTTGCCATGTTTGAATGTGGTTAAAGAATCAGTTATTCGCAAGGTCACTACTTTTTGTACTTCGTCGTTTACAATGACGTCATACACATTGGGCTTAGAAGCATTAAGAGCTTGCTTTTGCAACTCTTTTATATTATTTTCTTTTTCTTTTCCTGCGCAGGAATTTGACTGTTTACTTTGATTTCTGGTAGTGACTCTCAGAATTTTGTGACTGGTTGGTATATTTTGTAAGTCCTGTATAGTTATTCTCGATAGCGCGTCGGCTACGAAATTATCTTTTCCCTTTAGATATTCTACCTTAAAATTATATTCCTCTAATTCAAGTCGCATTCTGGTTAGCTTGGAACTTGGGTTTGCCATTGAAAACAAATAAGTTAATGCTCTGTGATCTGTTTTGACAGTAAAATGTCTACCAAAAATGTATGGTCTGAAATGCGTGATTGCCCAGTGAATTGCAGCTAACTCTTGTTCAGTTGTACTCTTATTACTCTCACCTTTGGTGAAAGATCTAGACGCGTATGCTACTGGAAGCTGTAGTTCAATTTTGTTTTGCGTGATGACTGCTCCACATGCATATTTACTTGCGTCTGTGATTATGCAAAATTCTTTGCTAAAATCTGGGTACTGTAACAGAGTTGGGTTCATTAATGCTAATTTTAAATGCTCGAACGCATTTTGACAATCACTTGTCCATTCGAATTTAACATTTTTCTTACATAGTCTTGTTATGTGACGAGAATATTCGGCGAAATTTTGTATAAATCTTCGATAATAATTGCAAAATGCAATGAATCTTCTAGCGCTGTCCGCATCATGTGGGACTGGATAATTTTGAATGACATCATACTTTGTGTCATCAGGCAAGATTCCTTTATCTGTGCATTTATGTCCCAAAAAGGTGACTTCATGCATAAAGAATGAACATTTTTCAGGATGTAACTTTAGGTTGTGTTGCCTACACTTCTCAAAAGCATCTGTTAGATTATTAAGCATATGTTTTTCGGAACAACCTATGACTATTAAGTCATCCATGTAAAGGAATGCTTGCGATGGTTCAAGGCCAGTGAATGCTATAGTCATCATTCTCTGGAACGAATTTGGCGCTATTTTGAAACCGAATGGTAATCGCGTGAAGCGATATAAGCCATTACATGTGGAAAAGGATGTTATGTCTCGTGACTCTTCTTCGAGTTCAATTTGATGAAAACCTGACATTAGGTCGAGGCATGAAAAATACTTTGCTCTACCTAGTTGATCTAAAATGTCATCAATTCTAGGTAACGGAAATTTATCGGACAACAATTTTGTATTAATTTGACGATAGTCAATTACTAATCGTCATTTTTTATTTTCGGTAAAGAATTTTTCGGTACTAATAAAAGTGGGCTATTGTAAGGTGATACAGAGGGCTCGACTATTTCGTCTTTTATAAGCTTTTGGACTTGTTTTTGTATTTCGTCTTTCTGACTATGAGGATTTCTATAATTTTTGATATATATTGGTTCATCGTCCACCAGTCTTAATTTTTGTTTATAAAAGTTATTTGTTGTTATTGATTCGGTTTCTAGTCCGAATACATCACACGTTCACACGTAAGCTCTCTAATCTCCGTAACATAAAATCGAGATATTTTAAAAGATTTAAAAAAACTGGTTCGCGACTTGACTATGCAAATTACTGTATAGCCAAATCTCAAGTTTGTCTTTTAAACACTCAATGCTACAATAATTATATCGTTCGCTGTAAGGTTGAATTTTATAAGAACCCCAAAAGATTTTATAACTTTGTTAATTCCAAAAGACGCTCTAATGTACTACCCACCACCTTCAGACTTAATGACCAGACTGCTAATAATGATTCAGATATTGCAGATCTGTTTGCTAAATTCTTTCAGTCGACTTATTCTACTACTGTTTCGGAACCCACACCCTATCCCTTTTCAATCCCACATTTAAATTGTATGTTTTTTCCTAGTATTACTGAAGACTGTATTATCTCTAGCTTGTCATCTTTGACGTCTTGCTTCGTTCCCGGTCCTGATAATATACCTAGTTGCATCCTTAAAATGTGTTCGAATTCCCTATCTAAGCCTTTATCTCGGTTATTCTTTATATCGAGTGAGACTTGTACCTTTCCCGATATTTGGAAGAAGTCTTTTATTATTCCGATTTTTAAAAAGGGTAGCAAATCGGATGTTTCTAACTACCGTGGCATTGCCAAACTTTCGGCAATACCAAAGCTGTTTGAGAAAATTATTACGTCTTCCCTTCAACACCTATCCAGATCCACTATTTCTCCTTGTCAGCATGGATTCATGAAAGGTCGTTCGTCGCTTACTAACCTTTTAGAATTGACTACCCTTGTACACCATGGCTTCCGTAAAAAGTGTCAAACTGATGTTATTTATACTGACTTTAGTAAGGCTTTCGATACGGTTGATCATTCTATGCTTCTCGCGAAACTTAACATAATGGGTTTTTCCCCAAAACTGTTGGCTTGGTTAAAGTCGTATGTTATTGGCAGAACCCAAAAGGTGGCTTTTCGTTCCTCGATATCTAAAACTGTTCGAGTTACGTCAGGTGTACCCCAAGGCAGTCATCTGGGCCCACTGTTATTTACCTTGTTTATAAATGATTTGCCTTTGGCCTTGGCTCATTCACGCGTGCTCATGTTTGCGGATGACGTCATGACGTCTTGGCTTCATTAAACGTTGGGCCAAAGAATTTGATGATCCCTATGTAACAAAGATCCCTATGTAAAGTGTATTTTATACACTTCGTTAGTTCGCCCTACTCTAGAATATTGCTCGCCAGTGTGGAATCCTCAATATGATGTTCACCAGCGTAGTATTGAATCGGTACAGAAGCAATTCCTTAAGTTTACGTTACGCGGTCTTAATTGGGACCCGAGTCTTCGCCTACCTTCTTATTCTAGCAGACTTCTTCTTATTAATCTTCCTTCACTTTACAACCGTAGGCTCGTTTTTGGCATTCTCTTTCTCCATAAACTAGTCAACGGCGAAGTCATTTCTACTAATTTACTAGATACGCTATATTTTTGTGTTCCCTCACGTCGGACCAGAAACTTTTTTCCTATTCACCTTAGTAGATGTCTGACTAACTACTCTCTTCATGAACCTTTTCGTGTTCTTTGCCAAACTTTTAACAACCTTTCTCACCTAATTTCTCCTCATCTTTCTGTCACTTCTCTTCGCGCTATACTTTTTAATCATCTACAGCGAAACCAATAATAATATTCTGGACTTGGATTGGCTGCAACTCATCCCTGACCAAATTGGCTGTGAATCGGGGCATAGCTGGCACCTTATGCAAATAAAACACCTCCACCGGGTCGGGGATGTTTAGTTGTGTATATAGCTAAGCTATCTTTTTCAATTAATTACTATCTGTGTTTAGCTTAAGCTTTTTCGTCGACTGCTGTGTTAGTTGAAGTAAATAAATAAATAAATAAATAAAATAAAATAAAATATATTTCTTGCACAACTTCGTAAGTTGGCTGTGAAACTGTGGGGGAAAATTTTTTGATAACGTAGTTAGTACTGCGTTTTCACGCTGTTCTTTATTTGCTTCGATTATTTCGTAGCCGGAAAGCGGTTCATATTTCAAACTTGATATGTTTACTATTTGGTCTACGTTTGTAGTGTTTAGCAATCGTATGACTGCGTTTTGGGGGTTAGTTATGGTATTTGCTAAATAAATACCATGTTGAATTTTCTGATTTGGGATCAATACACTGTCTTCTTGTGAACTTATTTCGATTTTTCGGACAACTTGGGATCTTGCTGGCAATACTATTGAATTGTTACCAGAACTGTACGATATTGGTACATATATTGGAAATTCTAGGTTGTTTGGTCTAATTATTAACCAGTCTTCGGACGGATTGAAATCTAATTGACAGTTGTATTTCCTTATGAAATCGATTCCTAGTATTCCATCACATGGAATAGCGAATTGGTTATTTACGACGTGAAAGTCGTGTGGGATTATATATTTTGAAAATTGGATTTTAACAGAAGTAAACCCTATGGATTTAGTTACTTCTTGACTGATTCCCTGTATGTTTATAATTTTATTGGTTTGAATATTTTGAAGATTATCGGAATTTCCTTTTACAATAGATATTTCCGCTCCTGTGTCTATTAAGAATACTAACTTTTTTCCCGTTGCCACATTCGTGAAGGTAACAAACGTATTTTGATTTAAACTGATGGCGTGAATCTTATTACTCTTTACTGCTGAGTATCTAAAGGTGCCTGGGAGTTTCTCGAAGCATTCTGTGCTACCACAACATTATTATTGGTATAACCGTTTTGTCGGTTATTTCCTCGGTTACCTCTATTATTCTTGTTGTAACCTCTGTTGTTTTCTCTGTTATTATTATTCCTGTTTTGCTGGGAATTTTGGCCGTTATTGTTATTATTATAGTTATTATAATAACCACGACCATTGCCTCTACCGCGATAATTATATTTGTCATTATAATTACCACGGTTTCTTTGGGCATAATAGATGGCATTATTTTAGAAGCTATCTGTGGATCCCGACTCTACTGAAAGAGTGGTAAATCTAGTGATTGCTTCTATAGCTGAATCAAAGTGTCCTGATTCCATTAATAATTGGACTCTTGGACTTTTGGTATGACCTACCATGGCATTTACTGCCACTTTGGTAGTATATTTTACTGCTTCCTCACTTGGAAGACCATCTGACATATACGCGCTTTTAAGGGCGTCAGTCAACTCAGTAATTTCGTTTGTGTATGAAACACAGTTATTGGGATTTCTCTGCAGATTTTTAATTTTTGCTGTTAAAAGATCTACTGAGTCACACTTGAAGATTGTTGATAGTATTTGTATTACTTCATCAATCGTTTTTTCTGAGCTTAGGCTGCTAGCCGCTTGACCTTTTAATTTTGCTTTTATTAGTTGGATGGCTACCGCTTCGTGCGGTTCTTTTATGGTGTCAAGAACGCGAAGCGCTCCAATGAAACCTGGTAGACTCTTAATATCACCATCGAAGTATGGTATCAGCTTGGTAGCTGTATTTATGAATTCTACCCTCGTTTGTGTCATTGTGCTTTCTTTTGGAATGGCTGGTTTGTTATGACTTATTATTGATTGATCAGAGCTCACTGATAGTTCCTTTTGACCTATCTCTTTATCAGCCATTGGTTTCGTTACTTCTTCCAGTGATATTGAACTTTCCAAATCAATTGTTTGTTTATATTCAATATTGTATCTTTTTAATACGGACTTTGTCTTTTGTTTGCATTCATCATAGAATGCATTTGCGGCTGTTTTTCGTCCTGCACTTAGTTTACTGTAGTGTTCTCTTAACACTGCTCTGATATTTTTTAAACTCTCTATTATTATTTTCGAGTGTTTTTCTATTGTACTTTGGGATGTTTCCCTATTCTGCGAGAGGCATTTACAAGATTTATTTAATTCTTGTGCATGTATTCTAGCTTCTCTTATTATATCATCCCAAGTAATCATATTTTGTTAATAGAAAAAATTTAAACTCTCTTTTTTTTTTTATTCCGTGAGAGATCGATGGTCTCTATGGGTTCTTCAAACAGTTTATGTACCCAGGTGGGTAAAATTCTATTTTTTCGCTTTAGGCGATTATATGCTTCTTCTATGGATCTTTCTATCAAGTGGGCTATCCTTGATCTAAATTTTCTGTTATTCACAATCCAGTATTTAATTTCCTTATATTTTGGATTGGTTTCACCTCTGTTGAAGAGGAAATCTAAGAATGGAACATATTTGTTCAGATATTTAAGTTCTACTTGATCCATTTACTCTTATATTTACTCTACTCTTATATTTTTCTTGATTTTTGCTTTATTTTCGCAACAACTTATTATTGTTGAGCTTCATCCATCAGGTAGAAGCGAAATGTGCCTGTTGAGTTGGAAAAACAGCATATATTTGGTACAGTGACAATAAAACTCATCTGTACCATTGCACTTCCTTTAACTGGGAATTCTTCTCCCGTTAAATCGAAGTATGCTAATCTTATCTGTACTAGGTTTATAGAACTTTGTGCCGATTTAATATTATCCCTATTAAAAACCTCAACTAAATCCGCTGCAATGTTGGGATACCTATTTACTATCTTCCTAAAATAATTGTCTAACGTACTCATTTTAATCCACCAATATATATTTTATTCAGCTTAAAAATTTGTTTTTTTTTTTTTTTATTTGGAAATTGATATATACATTTTTTTCTTTTGATAATATTTTTTTTTGAAATGCACTTTTATTACAATTGTTGCATATGTTATTTAGATCTTATCAAGATCATTAGCATGGCTTAAGGCTCTTTTTGTTACACATTTATTGTGTAGTTTGTATGCTTTATATAACACATATGCGCTCATTATTATTACAATTACTAATAAAAGTGCATTTGTTGGTTTTAAATCTACATTCGATGACTCTATTTTATTAATAACGTTACCCCATATTGGGTTCATTTACAATGTCATCAAACTTGCTTATTCTATTATCAAACATTGAAATTTTAAAATTGTTTCTCTTTTTTTTTATTTCTTTTCTTAATTATTTTGAATTTTCTTTTGTTCCTGCTTTATTTAGAGATAGTTTTTTTTTTTATATATTTTGTTCATCTCTTTTTTTGTTTTTGTTTAATTTTTCTTTTTTACATATATCCCTGCCTAGTTTTGCGTGTGGTTTTTAGGCCACACTCTAATTGGACAGCTTTAATGCCGCACAATTGTACATAGTTTGTTTTACAATTTATATAAAAAAAAAAGCATTGCAGTGCGTTAAAAAAAATTGTGCGACGCAGCGCATAGTTTTATCATTAAGTTTTGTTGGGCGCTCTTTGTAGCGCTATCGGTTCACTTTTAGGGCGCGTTCAATCTCAACTGCTGATGTCCGGGGCCTATGGGCTCAGGCGGTACCGGTGCCGGTCTTCGCACCAGATTTTGGGGTCGCGTAGCAGTGGCTATAATCTCACCGAGGTATTCCAACTTATTATATTTGAGCTGTTTACTAGCCTCAAAATTTCAGCCTTTTTGGCTTTTAACTTCTTTACCACACCGGATTTTTTTTTTCCATAACTCTACTTACTTTTGTTTATATGTATTTTGTTTTTCTTCATTCATCCTCATGATGCTGCCCAACGTTGGTTTAGTGGGCGGATTGCCTACCACACGTAAATGATATTCTGCTCAGCACCTCCAAACGTTGTTGCCCTTTATGTTCTAGGTCCGCTTTGCCTTCCGGTCACTTTTTATAAGTTAGTGACCACTGTCACGGTCGCCATGTAATATGCTCGATGTAGAATCCTTTGAGATGTAGTATATTATGGAATTTAATAAATTAAGACACAAGCAGGTCTTGTCGTTTTGAGTATGGTTTATTCAATGATTCTTAATTCTATTACAATTGTTCTCTATAGCTAAAACCGCGTAGCTGCGCTGCTGGCAATACAGGCAGAGGAGCGGTATGCATATGTATAAACATATTTATGTATAAATGTATGAATGTATAAATGTATAAATGTATAATGTTTACATAAGAGTATGTATGTATATATGTCGCCGCAGCGAGAGAGTGAGGATGTATCATACTGCATATTGGGCCTGAGTGGCCGCGCGTGTTATATTTACCGACGCAGCAATTGTCCAGCACCATGCACTCATGGGTGGTTATGTTGCTTAAGAGGCAAATGTACTTGAATGTTGCGCACATAAATATTGTTACTAATTGATACAATATATTTGTATACATTGTAATGTTGTTATTCTAGAACATGCTACACGCGACAACCATGGTGTTTTGTGTCACGACAGACACTAGGGGTACACAGTCATTAAAGATTGAGTCAATAGTGGTACACAATAAAGAAATGGCGGGATTCATATCTGTACTAGTGTATAAGAAAAGCATTGTTTAGTGCGACAAAGTCAGTCTTCCGAAAACATCGGGTGCGTACCGTGTGATCACACTCGGAAATGGTCGCGTGGATGGGATACTCAATAGATAAATTTGGATAAAAACTATCATCTGGTAACACCATTGGACTAGTTTCAGATACTTCACAAAAACTATGATCAGAAGTAAAAATCAGATCCAACAATCTGCCATACGTATTAGAAACCGAACTCAGCAGAGCCAGCGAAAGCTCAAGCGGACCCCGAGGGCAGCAACGTTTTGCTACCATTAATTGTTGACAAACTTATAGTTGGCAGGTTAAAGTCCCCAAGGACCAATGTCCTTGGAATTAAAGGATCTCTGCCAGAAAGCAGAGGTTGGCCATTCCGATTGGGCGGAATGTAAGAACAGGTAACAAAAGTACTCGAGACAGAGGCGGTTATCAGACCCGATGATAAGGCGGAATACTGCAATAAGAACTGTATTAACCCGGTATTCCAGCGATTAGAAACAACAACAAGTTTACCATTAACCAATTAGCTATTAATTTATTCATGTGCTGCTTATACGTTTATATGCTGCGCTTGCCGCCAAGAATCAAAGTGAAGAGCGATGGAGAAAGCGATACCCAAAGCTCGTACGTCAAAAGCTCATTCCGTGGCTTGTGCCGCGGGGCTTTCTGTCTGTTGATCGCCGGCCGCCGAAAGCTCCCTTGGCACGGGTCTCCACATCCCTCCAATATTTTTCAGCTTCAGCTTCAATCCTTCGTCCTGAGCGCAGGCTTCATTTTCCGGTGCTTGGGACGTTTGTCTGGGTGTGCTCGGGCCCTGAACACTATCGGTTGTCGTTGCAGCTTCATGGGTACCTGTAACTGGAATTTTTTTTAAATGACTCACATCCCTGGTTAGCGTTTTCCCTCCTCCTTGCACTTGGACTATATTCCCTTTTCTGTTGACTACCACGTACTCGGTTGTATCAAACGTGGGTGTCAGCTTATGTGGGCACAAGACATTCTTCAGCACAATTTTGTCTCCGGGTTGGATATCCGATGCTTTGGGGCCTCTTCCCTTGTCTGCTTTCTCTTTTCCCTTCTGTTTGTTCCAGCAATCCAAGTCTCTTTCCGAGGATTCACCGACATCACCCACAACGTCTCGAACATCCGGTATCTTGTCTGTAATGATCCGGTTAAACATCAATTCCGAAGGAGCTGCTCCTGTGGTTCGATATGGTGTTACGTTGTACATCATGACAAAGTTTTGGATCTCTCTTTTATAACCTTTCCCTTTCGACCACGCAATTTTAAGGCGTTTCACCAAAGACTTGTTCATATTTTCAACTTCGCCATTCGCCTGCGGCCAATATGGTGGTGTCGTTATTTGAGTAATACCGTTGGTCCGACAAAAATCTTGGAGTTCGAGACCTACGAATTGCCGACCATTATCGGTTCTCAGCGTTCGTGGTATTCCCAAACGAGAAAATATCTCCTCCATTTGCTCGATCAGCACCTTCGACGAAATGGTTTCTATAAACTTTAATTCCATGTATCTGGAAAAATAGTCGATCAACACCAGTACATAGTCGTTGCTCGGTAAAGGTCCTAGTAAGTCAGATGCGACACATTGCCAAGAGCCTGCTGGAAACGCATGCCGATCCATATGCGCTGGTTTACTTGCTAGCGATACGGAGATGCAGTCTCTACAGGCCTTAACAAATCCATCTGCTTCCCGGTCGATCCTTGGCCACCACACCTTTGAACGTAATCTTCGTTTCATAGCCGATTCACCCGGATGGCCCTCGTGAGCCAGTTCGAGCACTTGCGATCGTAGTATTGTTGGTATAACTATTTTCGTTCCGCGTAAGAGTACATTTCCAACTGTCGATAACTCCCATCGGAACGGATAATATGGACTGGATGAGTTCGCCTCCCATGAGTTGGTGCTAACATAGGTCATTGCATCAATTATTTCTTCGTCCTGCATACTTTTTTCCATGATTTCCGATATGGTTAGAGACTTTGGTACTCCTTTGGCTATAATTAGAAAGATATTCTGCTCATCCTGCCAGTCGAAAGCTACTGCTTCTGTAAGCTGACAAAGACGCGACACGGAATCTGCGATGTTTTCCTTTCCTGCTTTATAGATGACTCGGAATCGGTAGGACTGTAGGCGTAGTAACCAACGTTCGATACGTGCCGGTGGTTTCGAAGTTGGTTTGAAGATGGACTCCAATGGCTTATGATCCGTTATCAAATCGAATTCCAGTCCAGCTAGGTAGTAGTAAAACTTCTCCACTGCCCATACCAGTGCCAAGCTTTCTTTCTCCGTTTGCGAATATCTCTTTTCAACATCAGTTAGGCTTTTACTGGCGAACGATACGATATGATGGTCGTTGTGATCATCAACCTGTACCAGAACAGCTCCCAGTGCCACGGCTATAAGACATATACGGAGATTTTTATTGAAGTATGACAGCCTTGTCACCTCGACGACTTGTTTCTTTAACGTATCAAAGGCTTGCTGTTCTTTGTTGGTCCAATCAAATTTGGTATTCGCCTTTATTAATCTTCTCAGTGGCTCCGTCGTGTTGGCGAGATCGGGTATAAATTTCCCCACGTATGTTACGAGGCCCAGGAAACTCCTTGTCTCTTCCTTAGTTTTCGGAGCACGGAAGTCTGTGATCACTTTAACTTTCTCCGGATCCGCTTCGATACCATGGTCCGATAGAATATGGCCAAGAAACTTGAGTTTTGTTGTTTTGTACACACATTTTTGCTTATTCAAAACAACGTTGTGGGTATCAAAGATTTTCAGAACCGCAGTTAGCGCCTTGTCGTGTTCCTCCTCATTTTTGCCGAAGACGATGACATCGTCAATATAGTTCAGAGCATTGGGGCAGCCTGCTAACAATTCTTCCAGCCGCCTCTGGAAAATTTCTGGAGCCGAATTAACTCCGAAAAACAAACTTTTATATCGAAATAGTCCCTTGTGTGTAATAAATGTGGTAATCTGCCGACTTGACTCATCGAGTTCCAATTGGTGATAAGCATTTTTCAAATCGAGTCTGGAAAAACATCTCGCCTCCCGTAGTTTGGTCATGAACATGTCGAATGTTGGCAGTGGGTAGTTTTCATTCGAGATGGCCAAATTCGCCCTTCGCATATCCAGACATAGCCTTATCTCGCCGCTTCCTTTATACGCAATTACAACAGGTGAAATCCAAGAACTCGGTCCATGGACTGGCTCTATAATGTCTTGCTGCACAGCCTGGCTTACCCTTTCTGCAATTTGGTCTTCTAACGCAGTCGGAAATCTCCGCATTGGCTGCTGCACTGGTCTCACATTGTGGTCTATGGCCAATCTCACAGGTGAAGCTTTCCATTTCGGAAAATGTGCGCACGAATCCACTCTATTTACGCCTAAGCCAAATCTTAGGACGTTGAGTTGTACGGCCGCGTCCCGTCCTAGAAACGATTGTCTACCATTTTCAATTACATAAAATGTAGCAATCATCTCTGGTCTTTCCTGAATTCTTATCGGAGCTTCAAAAACGTTAGTCACCCTTAGCACGTCATCCGAACCATAGGCTCGTAACTGGATAGATGAGTTGGTACGAACATTGAACACTGTCGCATGTACACTATTCAGTTGCAGCCAATCGCCACGGCCTTTCAGGTTGTACCGTGATCCGGAGTCAATTATCATTTGCAGCTGGGATCCCCCAACTAGACATGATACGGTTTTTTCTCCTTCTGGTTCACCAGTTATTTTAAAACAGTTCGACCAACTGTTGTCGCTGTGACACTTAGTCTCCTCCTCATCGATGGCGCGCACCTGGGACTGTGAGGTTCGTGGTCGCTTGCGTTGATTATCATATGGTGTTCCAAAACGTCTCTTCAATGTGGTCTTACACATCCGAGCATAATGTCTGAACCTGGAACATTTGTTACATTTTGAGTTTCTTGCCGGGCATGCCATACTGCGTTCATCTTGGTCTGCTGCTCCACACCGGCCACACACATCATTTGTCCTGTCATTTCTTTTTGTTTGGTGCTGATTCACTTGCTCTTCAACTGTGCACGTATTTATTGTCTCCTCCAGCTTGAGCTCCGCTTCTAATAGCTTCTTTTTCAACGCAGTCTTAGCCCAGGCATCAATGATTTTATCAGCGATGCAGATTTCCTTTATTTCGATCTTGGTGGCTCCAAAAGAGCATTTACTGGCTTGTTGTCTTAGCCGCAGCAAGAACTCGGCAAAGCACTCACCTTGGCGGGGCACCATGCTGCGAAACATGTGCCTTTCGAATACGGCGTTACGTTGTGGTGAAAAATATTCATTTAATTTATCCACCAGTGGTGTAAATACATCATTTTCCTTTGTCGCATCGTACGGCACTAACGCGCCTGGAAGACTGTACACCACCTCTTGTAGCTGTGGTCCGCCGAGATGCAGTAATTTGTTCCGCTTTTTAATTACCGATGAAATTTCTTCTGTGTCCACATAGATATTGAATGACCGAAGCCATTTCTTCCACTCGTTGCGCCACAACGATTTTTCTGTGTTGGCGCACAGAAATGGTTTGATTTCCGTCATCCTGCTGATTTGTTTTAGCTTACACATTATTTCGTGCTCAGCCTCTGATTCTTTTCAGATGATTTCGCTTGGCCAGATATTTTCAGCCTTTTTTAGTTCTGCCTTGCTCAGCTGTTTGCTTTTTTTTCTCTTGGCTTGTCTTAGAGTCGCCTTTGCACTCTCTCGACTCAGCCTCTGTCAAATGCAGATAATTAATTTATATTTTGTTTCCATCACTATTGTATACTTACATGTACGCACTTATATATATTTTTTTTTTATGACGCGGCCTGCCACAACGCGTTGCTTCGTGTATAACCTCACTTCTCTTTTTTTTCCTAAGCCGCGTATTCCTTCTTCTCTGTGTTTCCTCCTTTTTACCTCGTCGACACAGCAATTAGAAATGTCAAGTTATTTCGGTTTTAACAAATTAATTATTACTTTATTTAAGTGTTGTTTGAAATGTTTTCTGCTGCGCTTGCCGCCAAGAATCAAAGTGAAAAGGAATGAAAAACCGATGCCAAAGCTTGTACGCTAAAGCTCATTCCGTGGCTTGTGCCGCGGAGCTTTCTGTGTGTTGATCGCAGGCCACCGAAAGCTCTCTTGTTTGGAACAGTTAACAACGTTCCAATTACCCCATCCGACGACATCATTCATTTTGTCATCCAAATAGACAGAAAGCTAACTTGGCGTAACCATATTGAAGCAAAGAAATCGAAAATATCCGTGTTACATACGAAACGAGAACATCTTTAATGACCTTAATATAGATAGATGGGATGGGGAACACCCCTAAACGACAGAGGGAGACTGGCAGACAGAGTAAGCAAGCCATACTTGAAGAAAACCGGGCCAGAGGTCATCCCAATTAAAGCGAAAGAGGGCTGGACATTAGCCAAAATCCTGAGCCTAGTCACAAGAAGGCCGGACGGCAAGTTCGATTATGTAAAGAATAATGCCAAAAGGACAGGAAAAACGGCTACGGGCGATTTACTTCTCGGGCTCAAAACGGGTGAAAACGCCAACAGCAAAAACATTACCGAGGATGTGAGTCAAGTTCTGGGCCATCAAGCATCAGAACGAGCAGCTGCAGCCGAGGTGTGGCGCGAAATGCAGAACCTCGGCGATTTAGCGTCAGTAGACGAAATAAAAAAGTCAATTCAACGGCGTGCTATAGCAGTATAGTGCCAAAGACCTTGCATCTGGTAGTGACATGGAATTTGAATCAGACAGTCGGCCTGGCAAGCAGAATGGAGACTTCGTATCCAGTTTAAGCTTGGCCATTTTGCACTTGGCCATAATGTGGACAATTGAGAGGAACTTAGCCAACAACCCAGCTGCACGGAAAAATGTTAAAATGTACCAGGTGGAAACGCTAAGCCCCAAGTTAAGGCTTCTTTCGAGTTTCCGCAACTAACTGGCGACGCTAACAATTGTGCCAAACTGCTTATAGACGCAATCTCAAAATTGTGCGATGCCAGTATGGCGACCCAAAGGCGCCTCACCAAACTGAAGACAGAGTCTATTGGTGGATCGCGACCATCGAGAAGGCTAGAAAACGGTGGAAAGGTGGTACCAATAAATATATTGTTTAGTGACCACCCTTGACTTCAAGAATGCGTTTCACGGGCCAATTAGAGCAAAATTCTGCATGCTCTGCGTTTTTTCCAAGATCTTGACCACCTAAATTACTTAGTAGAGGTATATTTTGAGATGTTGCCCAGGCATCAGTTCTAGGTCCACAATATATGATGGTGTTTTGCGACTGTCTTTACCACCTGGGACGCAAATTATTGGTTTTTCTGATGAGGTGGCGCTCACTGCTGTAGCGTAACACATGCACGAGGCATAGGAGAAAATTTCAAGCAGCGGCTCCAACTGTCAGACCACAAAAAAGAGGCTGCGTTAATAAGTAAAATTGTGAGGACAATAAAATACTGGGAGTAATGCAGGATACTCGACTTAGCTTTAGAGAGCACTAGGACCACGCCAACGCAAAAGCTGCAGACACAGGGATAGCTATAAACCGCATCCTGTTCAAAAACAGGCGCCCAAGGCAAATGCAACGTCAACATACCGACTGACAGCGATTCGGGTAATTCGTGGGGATCATAGAGGGGATGACTTCAAAAGACCTCCTTGCACACGAAGCAGAGTTCGTGTTTAAAAGGAGGCAACCCGTGGCATGGACACAGTTGGCGAAAAGGAAAACAAAGTAGATGGTCCGCTTCTACAAAGGGTAGACGGACTGATCCTATCCTTAAGTATTGGCTTTCCAAAAGACATGGACAGGTAGCATTCGAGTTAACCCAAATTTTAAGTGGTCATGGCTGTTTCAGGTTATACCTTCACCGATTTGGCAAAGAAAGAAGCCCCGAATGCACCAATTGCCGGAATGGCATCACCGAGCATACGGAATTTGTCCTATTCAGCTGTCCAAGATTTTCTGCAGAGAGAGTCGAACTAGAGGTCATTCTCTGGCGGACGCCCACAGTCGAAAACTTGGTTATAGAAAAAAAATATAATAGCATAAAATCAAAAAAAGGATTAAGCAACTGAAGTATTCTCTACAACTAGAAGCACATTCAAGTAAAGAAAAGACAGATCAATATTTTGCAATCTGGATTATCCAACAGCAGTTTATCTGCTATCAACCTTCGAAACTTTTATTGGGGAGTCTGTTGTACAAAAATAATTGCGCTTATACGGATCCAGAGAAAATAAAATTGAGTTTGAAATTTCAACCACCTAAGACAACAAATAAAAGAGGAACTGAGAAGCTTTCTGGAACTGTGCAAATACTTTGGAAAATTCATTGCTCACCTGTCAAATATTGCAGAGTTGTTAAGAGCAGTACTTAAGGCCAATAGTAAAGTTCTGTGGTAGGCCGTTTTCTGGTCTCGAATTTGAGATCCTCACTGATCACAAGCCGCTTGAAGCGATTTTCAAACCAATGTCAAAATTCCCAGCGAGCTATGAAGCAAAAAAACGGAAAATGAAGAAAATTTAAAAGAGGACCTACTACAGGCTTTGCACCTTCGGAACTTATGCGCAATATAACTATCCTGCGGGATATTCGAGACATTATAGAAGATAAAGTAGACAACTCATCAAGGGAAAAGGAAAGGTTGCAGGTGCTGTTAAAATTAGAAGTACTAAGAAGGCCGATATAAAGGTTGGTGACATTGTTATATATTCTTTCGAATTGACATCCAACTTCTAAACGACTGAGTATGAAGTCGTTGAATGAAATGAAAGTGAGGTGTGGTTTTTTGGAAATAGGCGGAAAAGCAGTCTAAACGTGAGCCAAGAAGATACCATCGAATGAACTGTTGCCCAATAATGGAAACTCAAATGATGACGCTCAATCTGGTTCTCAACACCAAACCATCTCCAGTAATTCACCATCTACGACTGGATATTAAGTAAACGAGTAAAAAGAAAGCCAATATTTAAGTTGTTAAAATACTTAATATGTATTTCTGGGTATCTAAACAAATTAACAATTTTTTCTACTTGTTGTCAGTGATGGCGCGTAAATATACGACTGCACCTATTAGACAGAATCTGGGTGGTGAGGGTACACATGGCCAAAACAAATCTAATTTTGTTCAATTAATCAAAACTGGATTTTAGACGGCTTATGGTCAACAGTATCCTTATAGAGGTAATATCTCCTCAAAATAATTAAAGTAATTGTGGACATTTGGAGTGCCTTGGAACTGAACTGTTTAACAAACTATCAGTTCAGACAAAATTAATCACGAGCTAGAGCCATATTACCAAAGTGTTCCTTTTCGAAGAAAAGTATGAACATTTTAATATAAAATAATAAGTTTTTAACATATTGTTGGAAAAAGACGCCTTCAAATGGGGTAAAAACAAGGATCCTGGCGTTTATAAAGCGTTTTTTAAATTATATTTGGACCAATATTTATTTATTTATTTATTTATTTATTTATTTACGTCAACTAACACAGCAGTCGGCGAAAAAGCTTAAGCTAAAGACAGATAGTAATTAATTGAAAAAGATAGCTTAGCTATATACACAACTAAACATCCCCGACCCGGTGGAGGTGTTTTATTTGCATAAGGTGCCAGCTATGCCCCGATTCACAGCCAATGTGGTCAGGGATGAGTTGCAACCAATCCAAGTCCAGAATATTATTATTGGTTTCGCTGTAGATGATTAAAAAGTATAGCGCGAAGAGAAGTGACAGAAAGATGAAGAGAAATTAGGTGAGAAAGGTTGTTAAAAAAGAACACGAAAAGGTTCATGAAGTCAGTTAGTCAGACATCTACTAAGGTGAATAGGAAAAAAGTTTCTGGTCCGACGTGAGGGAACACAAAAATATAGCGTATCTAGTAAATTAGTAGAAGTGACTTCGCCGTTGACTAGTTTATGGAGAAAGAGAATGCCAAAAACGAGCCTACGGTTGTAAAGTGAAGGAAGATTAATAAGAAGAAGTCTGCTAGAATAAGAAGGTAGGCGAAGACTCGGGTCCCAATTAAGACCGCTTAACGCAAACTTAAGGAATTGCTTCTGTACCGATTCAATACTACGCTGGTGAACATCATATTGCGGATTCCACACTGGCGAGCAATATTCTAGAGTAGGGCGAACTAACGAAGTGTATAAAACCTTTGTTACATAGGGATCATCAAATTCTTTGGCCCAACGTTTAATGAAGCCAAGAAGGCTGCATGCTCTATTGACAATAGAAGAAATATAAACATTAAATGAAAGTTTTGGGTCAAACATCACGCCTAAGTCTTTGAACGATGGTACACAATCTAACATAACAAACTTAACAGAGTAATGAGCTAGGAACGGAGACAAACGACTGAAAGTCATAAAAGAACACTTACAGGCATTAAGGTGTAATTTATTAACGTGGCACCAATCACAGAACGCATCGAGATCTGATTGCAAGTACTGTTGGAAAGAAGGATCATTATAGGAATAACAAATCTTGACGTCATCCGCAAACATGAGCACGCGTGAATGAGCCAAGGCCAAAGGCAAATCATTTATAAACAGTGTAAATAACAGGGGGCCCAGATGACTGCCTTGGGGTACACCTGACGTAACTCGAACAGTTTTAGATATTGAGGAACGAAAAGACACCTTTTGGGTTCTGCCAATAAGATACGATTTTAACCAAGCCAACAGTTTTGGGGAAAAACCCATTATGTTAAATTTCGCGAGAAGCATAGAATGATCAACCGTATCGAAAGCCTTACTAAAGTCAGTATAAATAACATCAGTTTGACACTTTTTACGGAAGCCATGGTGTACAAGGGTAGTCAACTCTAAAAGGTTAGTAAGCGACGAACGACCTTTCATGAATCCATGCTGACAAGGAGAAATAGTGGATCTGGATAGGTGTTGAAGGGAAGACGTAATAATTTTCTCAAACAGCTTTGGTATTGCCGAAAGTTTGGCAATGCCACGGTAGTTAGAAACATCCGATTTGCTACCCTTTTTAAAAATCGGAATAATAAAAGACTTCTTCCAAATATCGGGAAAGGTACAAGTCTCACTCGATATAAAGAATAACCGAGATAAAGGCTTATATAGGGAATTCGAACACATTTTAAGGATGCAACTAGGTATATTATCAGGACCGGGAACGAAGGAAGACGTCATAGATGACAAGCTAGAGATAGTACAGTCTTCAGTAATACTAGGAAAAAACATACAATTTAAATGAGGGATAGGGTGTGGATTCCGAAACAGTAGTAGAATAAGTCGACTGAAAGAAATTTAGCAAACAGATCTGCAATATCTGAATCATTATTAGCAGTCTGGTCATTAAGTCTGAAGGTGGAGGGTAGTTCATTAGAGCGTCTTTTGGAATTAACAAAGTTATAAAATCTTTTGGGGTTCTTATAAAATTCAATCTTACAGCGAACGATATAATTATTGTAGCATTGAGTGTTTAAAAGACAAATTTGAGATTTGGCTATACAGTAATTTGCATAGTCAAGACGCGAACCAGTTTTTTTAAATCTTTTAAAATATCTCGATTTAATGTTACGGAGATTAGAGAGCCTACGTGTGAACCAGACTGGCGCGCTGGAGACGGTAGAGACATTCATATAAGGAACGCATTTATCAATTAGAGAATTAAGAGCAGAGTAGAAAAACTTCACTGCACGATCTATATCGCAGCACTCAAATAGAAATGACCAATCAAAAGAGAAAATAAGGCTATTAAGAAGATTGAAATTTGTTTTACGAAAACATCTACGACGAGAATTTGCGATGTTATTAAATGAATTAGTAACGGAATTGTAAGAAATAGTAAGTTCAATGGTATGGTGATAGGGATCTTCAGGTTTCACTAGGGGCTGTGTTCGGGATCCAGCACTAACAGTGGGATCAGAAACAAAAACAAGTTCAAGGATTCTTTTAGAAGAGTTAAGGAAAGAATTTAACTCATATAGCGGACATTCAAGTAGGCTATCAAGAAAAACATGTTGAGATGAAGGAATTAAGAAAGATAGATTATCATCAACAAGCCAAGAAATATTAGGCAAGTTGAAATCACCTAAAACTATAAGGAAATCGCGATCTTTAAGACGATTAAAAATAGTTTGCAAAGCATCAGCATGATGCATATAGGTCGTTTTATCAGAAGCTGAAGGAATATATGAACAAGAAATATATAAGCTAAAGTTGGAACATGTAATTTCGACGCAAATAAACTCAACACCTAAGGGCAGATCAATCGGCACAACACTTGAACGCAGATTCGAGTTGACAGCAATAAGGACTCCACCGCCACGACGACCAACACGATCAAGCCTATAAGAAATAAAGTTATTAGAAAGAATTTCATTATCCAAAACAGAGGAGTTAAGCCAAGTTTCAGAGAAAGCTTATATGTCAGCCGAAAAGGTTTGGCTATCACAGAACAGGTTCGAGAGCTTGGTAAGAAGTCCTCTTACATTTTGATAATGAATGCAAAGACTAGACGTTATTAGTTTTTTGAAGCAGAAGATAAATTAGGAAGGTGGACAGGCAACGGACGTTAGCGCTTATTGGGCGCAAACTCGTGTACAACTAGGCCCTCTGGCCAGAAATTTGTGTCAACCATAGTTGAGAAATACTCATTAGGTACTGTAATTTTAAAAGAGGAAATTTCGCGAGGCCTAGAAAACTTAAACTTTTGAATTAAAACTTTAGCTGGGCATATATTACTAATGTAAGCTGCCACAGACGACTCACAAGTATCAGGAGCAAGCCTAGAGATAAATAATTGTTTACGATGAGGCACTACAGTTAGTGGAGGCGGAGGAGCATTGGGATCCGCAAGTGATTGAGAGCTAGCATGATCCTGTGATTGATCAGAGTTCCCGTGAGGGATAGAATGAGGTACACCAGGGCTTTTAATGGGTACTTCAATATGAAAAGAAGAGCATAAAGAGGGACAAGAAGATGGTGTATGCGAAAGTAAAATGGGAGACGATGTAATAGAGAGTGCTGGCGACTGCTTGCGAGGCAACTCAAGGGTACATTTCTTGGGCGACTTCTCAGAGGGTGGAACAAACTTGAATTGCGACAATAAATGTACGCTAGAGTCACACTCGTTAGACAGCTGTTTGGCCAGTTTGTTTAAAGAAAGAAACTTTAAACGAATATCCCTATACATACGGCTAAAATCAAGCTGCTGGCTGGCACAAGATGGGCAAGTCCAGCGCATTAAGCCAAGCTCAGGCTTTGACACAGACAAACCAGAAAATTTGTCGTAGTCGCAGCCATTGAGGCCAGCACATTTTAAGTCAATAAGATTATCGCAAAGCCAACAAGATATTGCTCTATACTGATCATCAAAACGATCAGAATGCTTGCAAGTAGGTAGACAACAAGCCATTATGAAGCCAAAAGAAACACAAGGCAAAAAAAAAAAAAATAAATAAATTTATATATATAAGAATAAATAGAAAAATTTAAATACACAGCACAAAGATACTTATCGATAAAAAATCAATAATTACAAATAAAACAAAGAGAACAGCTAGAGTGCACAGCACAAGAGAAAGTGCAAGAACAGTTATAAGCCGAGCTTTGAGAGGCGGCCTTACAAAATGGATTACGCGGGAGAGAAGCTGACCACAAGCACAAAGCAGATAGAACAACAAAGCCACTAGCACTGATGGTATGATGGGGGCGATGAGGGGAAGCAACTGCAGAAGCAATGACGATGGAGAAAAAAAAATAAAAAGAAAAAAATTAAATGCACCAAACACTAATCACGAAACAGAAAAACTGTTTAAACTATTTAATTTGGCGAATTATGGAAATAAAATACAAGGGTGTCAAGCGAAAAACACCAGTGAAAGCGTAAAAAAAACTAAGCACAATTCAAAACTGAGAGAAAACAATAAATATTAATAAAAACTCAGGAGCTATGCAAAAACACGACCGTCACGTCAGAGAGTAGAAGCTTTTGAAAAAAGAGAAAGAATTTTAGCGGACGTTGACGATACTATGCGCAGTACGTTCAAGTGGCCCCTACGACACCAGGACAAAGCCTGTTACGCGCGAGCCCAAGCAGATAACTGCCCACCTCCCACCCGACCGACCGAGGGGTGCAGCCGTATAACGCACGGCACGAATCGCGTGGACAAAATTCACAATAGAAAAGACAGACAAACACATAATACTATAGCTATCTATTAACTAAATGGGATAGGATAGATGTTTTAAGCATATTAATAGAAAACTCTGAGCCGATTACAGGGGATAGAAGATTGTAATCAGAGCAGAGGACCCTAAAAGGTTCATGCATAGCATAGTTAGAAGAACAACGACTAAGGGATAAAGGAATCAAAGGATGTCTACTCTGTCTACATGGTACCGACAGATTCACCTGAGCTAATAACTCAGGCGAGTCGATATCACCAATTAGGAGCTTGTGCATAAAAATGACACCAAGCATAATTCTACGGTTAGTTAGGGACGGAAGGTTAATCAAGAGAAGTCTACTAGAATACGAAGGCAAATTGATATTGCGATCCCAGTTTAAGCCACGAAGAGCAAATAGCAAGAACTGCTTTTGAACGGATTCTAGTCTAATCTGGTGCGACTCATATTGAGGTGACCAAATGCAAGATCCATACTCTAAAATAGGTCGGACAAGCGAAGTAAAAAGAACTTTAGTTGTATAGGGGTCATCAAATTCTTTTGATGAATCTGTATCTTTATAAGTAAGACAAAGCTTGACATCGTCAGCATACATAAGCACACGCGAATGAACAATGACTGATGGAAGATCGTTAATAAATAGTGTGAAGAGCAGAGGGCCAAGATGACTACCTTGAGGTACACCAGAAGTCACAGAAATGGAAACGGAAAAAGAAGACTTAAAAAGTACCTTCTGTTTTCTATTTATTAAATATTCTCGAACCCAAGAAAGGAAAAGGGGTGGAAACCCAATGTCGCTCAGCTTAGAAAGTAATAGGGTATGATTAACGGAATCAAAGGCTTTGCTGAAGTCAGTGTATATGACATCAGTTTGTTTACCATTTTTGAACCCCTTGATAATTATTGATGTAAATTCTAAAAGGTTAGTGGTTGTAGATCTACGTTTCACAAACCCATGTTGGGATGGCGAAATAATAGAGCTGCAAAAATGTTGCAATTGAGAAGTTATAATTTTCTCAAAAGCTTTCGGAATAGCGGACAATTTTGAGATACCCCTATAGTTAGAGGCTTCGTACTTTTTGCCATTTTTATGCAGAGGAATAATATACGACTCCTTCCAAATAGATGGAAAAGAGGAAGATTCTACAGACAATAGAAACAATTTTAAAATGGGTTTACATAATGCGTTTGCACAGAACCTGAGTATACATCCAGGAATACCGTCTGGCCCCGGAGAATAAACAGGTTTAACTAATTTAAGTTCGCTAAGAATAGAACTTTCATCAATCACTGGATTGAAAATGCAATTAACCTTTTTTAAATGATAAGGATACGGACTTGCTCGATATTCCGTTGAGGAATAAGTTGTTTTGAAAAAACTCGCAAACATATCGGCAATTGCCTGATCAGTGCTCGCTTTTTTATTTTGAAAAGACAAAAAAGATGGGTGCACAGAGGTCTTACGTTTAGAATTAACAAAATTATAAAATTGTTTAGGGTCAGAAGAAAATTGAAGCTTACACCGCTGAAGATAATTCTTATAGCATTGTGTATTAAGCATCATGAATTTTGAACGAGCGACTGTATACAGAGCATAACCTGATGAACGACGTGTTTTTTGAAACTTCTTATAATATCGTGTCTTCACATTTTTCAAATTGGATAGCTCGCGAGAGACCCAGGGAGGTTTGTTAAGCCGCTCCAGCCTACCAAGAGGCACACAAATATCAAAGAGTGAATTCAGAGTATCATAGAAAAAACGAACAGCCGAGTTCATATCACTACAATTGTACAGATAAGACCAATCGGTAGTAGCAATGTTTTCATTAAGGCTGGCAAAGTCAGTCTTACGAAAGCACCTAGTTAGAGGTAACTCATTTGAACCAAGCAATGGTGAAAGCAAGGGCAAATCAATTTTTAAATTTAATGTAGGATGAAATTTGTCTTCTGGAAGAACAAATGGTTCGATCCTAGAAACCTCACAATAAAAAGAATCCAATACAAAAATAAGATCTAACGATTTTCCATTAGAATTTAAGACAGGATTGACTTGGGATAAAGATAAGCCTAGAAGGCCATCAATAAAGTCATGTGACAAAGAGGGCAGCAACGTGGTAGATTCATCTGTTAGTGACCATGCTAAAGCGGGTAAATTAAAATCATCTACAACTATGAGCATGTCTTGACTCGAAACTAAAGAGGAGACAAACTGAATTGCCTCTAAATGATTTAAATATACCACCATGTCTGACAATGGTGGAATATAGGAACAAGTAATGAAAGCATTAAAAGATTTAAAATTTACTTTAACACCGACAAACTCAATCTCCTGGGTACTAGAAAATTGAATCATTTCAGATGATAAAGCAGCATCAACAGCTATCAGAACGCCACCACCTATGCGAGAAATCCGGTCACGTCTGGAAATAGAAAAGTTTGTGGAAAAAACCGATGCATCAGCAATATCAGGTTTTAGCCACGTCTCTGTGAAAGCTAGAATGTTATGCTCAAAAGAAAGACTATCTACATAGAGATTAGGAAGTTTAGATTTCAGTCCTCTAACGTTCTGGTAACCCAGGTTAAGGACGAAGCTAGTTTTTTGACACACCAGCAGATGCTGATGTGGCAGGACTAGTATTAGTTGTTGTTGTAGGCAAGCGAATCGGTTGCCGATTTTTTTTTTTTACAGTATATTCCTTAACTATTATATGTTTAGGCCAAAAATCTTCTCGACATATAGTGTCGAAGATATTGGCAGAAACACTAATTTTAAAGGACGAAATGTCCCGAGAATAAGAAAATTTAAACTTCTCCACCGCAATATTCGAGACGTTAACTTTCTTCCGAATATAGGCTATTACATCATTAGATGTGACAACAGGGTCTAGCCTAGAAACAAATATATGTTTCTTTGGTGGTATGCCAACGAGAGGCCGCGGTCCCGAAGCGTCAGCCGCAGCAGTAACGTTGGACAAGTCACCCACTGCAGCAGTCAACTTGTTCACGGGGCCCTCGATACTTTTAGAACTATCGGCAATTTCCATTGGAATGGGTAATTGCCCAGACACATCGGACACTACAATAGGCATCGTTTTTAAGAGATCATTCCCAGGTGATACCGGTAATTCATTACTAATAGCATTCACAACCGGACTCTTAAACGATATCAATTGCTGTACATTAGGAGTGGACGGTGCATGAGACCGGTCGGGGACGATAAGAGACGCTGGCGGATCTACAGATACAGAAACACCCCAAGGACTGGTTCTTTTACGTTTCGGAGACTCATTCATAAGCGATAAACTTCTGAACTGAGTATCCACCGCAGTAAACTCCGCTTGGAGTTTATAAAAACCTGCCCTTAAAGTGTCAAAACTATCTCTAGTCCGCTTCATGAATGAGCGCATCTCATTCTCGACCTCCCGGCAAGCATCACATCCATATTTTAAGCCACCACCTTTAGCAATAGACTCCTTGATTCTGCCTGTGTAACCTGCACACTTGACGTGAACCGCATTGTCACACAACCAACAAAGAATATAATCTTGGGAGTCAACCGCATTAGTGGCAACTATGCAATTATTTTTTGAGCAGACAACCATTTTATCAAAAGTTTAATTTAATTACAAAAGGAAATACAAAAAAATAAAAAATAAAAATTCTAAAGGTAAAAAATCTGTGTATAAGAATATACTGACCAGTTCTGACACAAGAGTTAATGTGCAGAGTAAGCCTTCACTACTAAAGAATAAAAAGAAATGAAAACACAAAAACAAAAACACGTATCACAGAGTCCCGGGTAGGCAAAAGGCGAGAGCGCAAATCAATCAAGAATAGGAAAGAGCGGGAGAGCGCGTCAAATTGAACACATGCAACAACAATTTGTACGCAAGAGCGCGAGAGTTAGTTAAAACGGTAAAGACACAAAAGCAAAAGAGATAAACAAAACAACAACACCGCTAATGCAAGTATTGTTGTAAGTTTTGATTTTATTTAAATTTAAACAAAAACGACAGCAAGAATTCGCGAAATGAAAATAAAATTCGGATGTTGTAATTGTTATTAATTAAACCGATAATTTAAGAGTTATATAAAAGTATTTAATCGCGAGAAAAAATAAAAGTTGATAAGCGCAAAAAAAACACGTCCGTCCTCTGCAACGAGTGAAAGTTTTTTCCCGAATTAAAAAAGAATACAACTGAAATTTAAAAAAAATGTTCAGTTATTAATGATGATTGGCCATTTTTGGCTTAAGTTAGACCATTACCGAAGGACATATGGTAGGCCACTGGAATTGATTGTGATAATACTTTTACATAGTTAAGTGGATATCTTTTATGTGTTTTAATAATAATGAATAGATGAGCGTCTGCTCATTTTTAAGCTTAAATATCGAACGATTCGTTATTTCAAACTATGAAGTATGCTTTGCCTAAATCAGGGGTAAGCACAAAGAGAGTTAACGAAAATTGTCAATGTATGTGTGTGCTTTACATTTCGCAAAATGAACAATATTTGCCTCAATCGCTCAAACGATCGAACCCGTCGATTTAATACAATAAAATAAATAGGGAAAACAACTCCATAATTCATATTTTCATGTGCATCTTTCCACCAAAGCGACATAGACACGCTCGTGTCGTAATGCTGCAACAGACTAATTCTGTTTTTAAGTTCTCAAGTGCACTTCGTGTTGACTTCGGGATGCACACAGAATGCAAAACGATTAAATGCCGAAGAAAAGTGTCCGCACAGGCTAAGGGTGCCTACCCCTGACCTAAATACATTATGTATATAAAGTTTTGTCGCTAAGAGCAGCGACAGAATGGGAGAGCATAGTATTCATATGTATATACTGCGCATTATCAGGTTAGGGCCCCCCTTCACGCTCACTGACAATGTTCCATTAAATCGAAACCATCAGAGCTCCAGCTTTAAGATTTTTTTATATTGTGCTACAATCATTTACAAAAAAAAAAAATGTAGCAAAAATTTGGACATAAGGTTAGCGCCCCCCGCGTTAAATTCAATTGAATTAAGTTGATGACCAATTATATTAGTTTATGACACCTGTACATAAAATTTCTATAATTATACCCTTGCAAAAAGGGTATATTAATTTTGGTCAGAAGTGTGCAACGCATAGAAGGAAGCATTTCCGACCATATTCGACATATTCCGACTATATTCTTGATCAGCATGACGAGACGAGTTCATATAGCCATGTCCGTCCGTCCGTCCGTCCGTCCGTCCGTCCGTCTGTCCGTCTGTCCGTCCGTCTGGATCAACGCAAACTCCTCCTAGACCGTTGGAGCTACAGAGCTGAAATTTCGCATGTAGGCTTGTATATACTGCAGGCGTTGTATATCTCGGATTCAGCCGGATCGGATCACTATATCATATAGCTCCCATACAAAAGGCAAAGTCACGAACTGTGACTTTTCTTAATAACTTCGTTATTTTCTGAGCTATTGTCATGAAATTTAGTATTAGTGAGTTAATTACACATATAAACGACTGTGCCAAATTTGATAAAGATCGGGTTACTATATCATATAGGTCCCATAGGAACGATCGGTGGAAAACAGTGACTTTGATCAATATCTTCGTTTTTTCCTATGCTAAGATTGTAGGCCGTTCTTTCGCAAACATTAGCCTTTTTAGCTTAAACATTTTTCCACTTTGATGGCTTTAGGTAAGGAAAGAGTTACCATAAAAGTTGCAAGGGTATACAAACTTTGACGCGGTCGAAGTTAGCCCCGGCCCTCTGGTTTTTAAGTAATATTAGTAGTGCCCGCCTTTGCTTGAAATTACTTCAAAAATTCGATTGGGAATTGAATTATACAGTTGTTTGATATAATTCAATGATATGGTTGACCAAGCGTCTTTGATACCTTCGATTAACTCTGTCTTTGTAGTATACTGCTTTCCGGACTCATACACTTTTCTGACCAACCATCCCCAGACGTTTTCAATGATGTTAAGGTCGGGTGAGTATGGTGGCCACTCCATGAGATCAATTTTTTGGCCCTGAATCCATGACTTCACGGATCGGGCGGTGTGAATTGGCATATTATCATGCTGGAAAGTCCACTGTAGATTTTGAAAAACGTTCTGGAAATGCAAAAAAGCCGTTTTCAACGTTTTTGCTGTAGTCCTGTGCGTTCATGCGCGATGTCAAAAATTTAAACTCGCAAGTGCCGTAGAACGATATTGCTTCCCACACCATACAATTGGCAATTGCTTTTCTGTGTCTTCCTGTCTTTTCAGCAATTTTAGGGTAGGATAGTCCAGATTCAAAGTATGCCTCAATCTTTGATTTTTCAACCAATGATAAAAAAATGTTCCTTTACCCATAGTGTACTTTTTTTAAAGATATCGATTACTTTGAGGTTCACAAAAAATTTGGTGTCTGCAATTGCCAAATTAAGCGAGATAACTAAAATTGCATTTGGGGGCGCTAATCTGATGATGCATAATAAGGGCAAGCTTTTTCGTCGAGAATGAAGCAAAACGCGAAAAAATATATAACGGTTCTTCTAAGAAGCTTTCTTCTCTTGTCATAAAGATCATAAATGAGTTTTGTAACAACAACAACAAAATATTCCTATTTCCTTTCCTGCTTTATAGATGACTCGGAATCGGTAGGACTGTAGGCGTAGTAACCAATGTTCGATACGTGCCGGTGGTTTCGAAGTTGGTTTGAAGATGGATTTCAATGGCTTATGATCCGTTATTAGATCGAATTCCAGTCCTGCTAGGTAGAAGTAAAACTTCTCCACTGCCCATACCAGTGCCAAGCTTTTATTCTCCGTTTGCGAATATCTTTAGGCTTTTACTGGCGAACAATACGATATGATGGTCGTTGTGATTATCAATCTGTACCAGTGCCACTGGACTTGCATCGGCTATAAGACATGTACGGAGATTTTTATTGAAGTATGACAGCTTTGTCACCTCGACGTCTTTTTTCTTTAACGTATCGAAGGCTTGCTGTTTTTTGTTGGTCCAATCAAATTTGGTATTCGCCTTTATTAATCTTCTCAGTGGCTCCGTTGTGTTGGGGAGATCGGGTAAAATTTCACACACATTTTTGCTTATTCAAGACAACGTTGTAGGTATCAGAACCGCAGTTAGCGCCTTGTCGTGTTCTTCTTCGTTTTTGCCAAAGACGATGACATCGTCAATATAGTTCAAAGCATTGGGGCAGCCTGCTAACAATTCCTCCAGCCGCCTCTGGAAAATTTCTGGAGCCGAGTTAACTCCGAAAAACAGTCTTTTATATCGAAATAGTCCTTTGTGTGTAATAAATGTGGTAATCTGCCGACTTGACTCATCGAGCTCCAATTGGTGATAAGCATTTTTCAAATCCAGTCTGGAAAAACATCTCGCATCCCGTAGTTTGGTCATGAACATGTCGAATGTTGGAAGTGGGTAGTTTTCCCTCAAGATGGCCAAATTTGCCCTTCGCATGTCCAGACATAGCCTTATCTCGCCGCTTCCTTTATACGCAATTACAACAGGTGAAATCCAAGAACTCGGTCCATGGACTGGCTCTATAATGTCTTGCTGCACAGCCTGGCTTACCCTTTCTGCAATTTGGTCTTCTAACGCAGTCGGAAATCTCCGCATTGGCTGCTGCACTGGTCTCACATTGTGGTCTATGGCCAATCTCACAGGTGAAGCTTTCCATTTCGGAAAATGTGCGCACGAATCCACTCTATTTACGCCTAAGCCAAATCTTAGGACGTTGAGTTGTACGGCCGCGTCCCGTCCTAGAAACGATTGTCTACCATTTTCAATTACATAAAATGTAGCAATCATCTCTGGTCTTTCCTGAATTCTTATCGGAGCTTCAAAAACGTTAGTCACCCTTAGCACGTCATCCGAACCATAGGCTCGTAACTGGATAGATGAGTTGGTACGAACATTGAACACTGTCGCATGTACAGCTTTCTGCTCTCTGACGTGACGGTCGTGTTTTTGCATAGCTCCTGAGTTTTTATTAATATTTATTGTTTTTTCTCAATTTTTAATTGTGCTTAATTTGTTTACACTTCCGCTGGTGTTGTTTGCTTGACTCCCTTGTGTTTTATTTCCATAATTCGCCAAATTAATCAGTTTAAACAGTTTTTTCTTTTTCGTGATTAGTGTTTGGTGCAATTACATATTTTTTTTTCTTTTTTTTTTTCTCTTTCGTCATTGCTTCTGCAGTTGCTCCCCTCATCGCCCCCATCATACCATCAGTGCTAGTGGCTTTGTTGTTCTCTCTGCTTTGTGCTTGTGCTTAGCTTCTCTCCCGCGTAATCACTTTTGTAAGGCCGCCTCTCAAAGCTCGGCTTATAACTGTTCTTGCACTCTCTGTTGTGCTGTGCACTCTAGCTGTCTCTTTGTTTTATCTTTGTGCTGTGAATTTAATTTTTCTATATATTCTTATATATATATAATTTTTTTGCCTTTCTTTCGGCTTTTCAATGGCTTGTTGTCTACCTAATTGCAAACATTCTGATCGTTTTGATGATCAGTATAGAGCAATATCTTGTTGGCTCTGCGATAATCTTATTCACTTAAAATGTGCTGGCCTCAATGGCCGCGACTACGACAAATTTTCTGGTTTGTCTGTGTCTAAGCCTGAGCTTGGCTTAATGCGATGGACTTGCCCATCTTGTGCCAGCCAGCAGCTTGATTTTAGCCGAATGTATAGGGATCTTCGTTTAAGGTTTCTTTCTTTAAACAAACTGGCCAAACAGCTGTCAAACGAGTGTGACTCTAGCGTTCAATTATTGTCGCAATTCAAATTTGTTCCACCTTCTGAGAAATTGCACAAGATATGTACCCTTGAGTTGCCTCGTAAGCAGTCGCCAGCTCTCTCTATTACTTCTTCTCCGATTTTACTTTCGCCTACACCATCTTCTTGTCCCTCTTTATGCTCTTCTTTTCAGATTGAAGTACCCATTACAAGCCCTGGTGTACCTCAATCTATCCCTCACGGGAACTCTGATCAATCACAGGATCATGCCGGCTCTCAATCACTTGCGGATCCCAATGCTCCTCCTCCTCCACTAACTGTAGTGCCCCATCGCAAACAATTATTTATTTCTAGGCTTGCTCCAGATACTTCTGAGTCGTCTGTGGCAGCTTACATTGGTAATATTTGCCCTGCTAAGGTTTTAATTCAAAAGTTTAAGTTTTCTAGGCCTCGCGAAATCTCCTCTTTTAAAATTACAGTACCAAATGAGTACTTCTCAGCTATGGTTGACCCTAATTTTTGGCCAGAGGGCCTAGTTGTACACGAGTTTGCGCCCAATAAGCGCTCTCGTCCGTTGCCTGTCCACCTTCCTACTTTATCTTCTGCTTCAAAAAACTAATAACATCTAGTCTTTGCATTCATTATCAAAATGTAAGAGGACTTCTTACCAAGCTGTCGAACCTTTTCTGTGATAGCCAAACCTTTTCAGCTGACATATTAGCTTTCTCTGAAACTTGGCTTAACTCCTCTGTTCTAGATAATGAAATTCTTTCTAATAATTTTATTTCTTATAGGCTTGATCGTGTTGGTCGTCGTGGCGGTGGAGTACTCATTGCTGTAAACTTGAATCTGTCTTCAAGTGTGGTGCCGATTGATCTCCCCTTAGGTGTTGAGTTTATTTGCGTCGAAGTTACATGTTCTAACTTTAGCCTATATATCTCTTGTTCTTATATTCCTCCAGCTTCTGATACCATGATCTACGTGCACCATGCTGATGCTTTACGAACTATTTTTGGTCGTCTTAAAGATCGGGATGTTCTTATAGTTTTAGGTGATTTTAACTTGCCTAATATTTCTTGGCTTGTTGATGATAATCTATCTTTCTTAATTCCTTCATCTCAACATGTTTTTCTTGATAGCCTACTTGAATGTCCACTATATCAGTTGAATTCTTTCCTTAACTGTTCTAAAAGAATCCTTGATCTTGTTTTTGTCTCTGATCCCACTGTTAGTGCTGTATCGCAAACACAGCCACTAGTGAAACCTGAAGATCCTTATCATCCTACCATTGAAGTTACTATTTCTTACAATTCCGTTACTAATTTATTTAAAAACATCTCAAATTCTCGTCGTAGATGTTTTCGTAAAACAAATTTCAATCTTCTTAACAGCCTTATTTTCTCTTTTGATTGGTCGTTTCTATTTGAGTGCTGCGATATAGATTGTGCAGTGAAGTTTTTCTATTCTGCTCTTAATTCTCTAATTGATAAATGCGTTCCTTATGTTAATGTCTCTACCGTCTCCAGCTCGCCAGTCTGGTTCACACGTAGGCTCTCTAATCTTCGTAACATTAAATCGAGATATTTTAAAAGATTTAAAAAAACTGGTTCGCGACTTGACTATGCAAATTATTGTATAGCCAAATCTCAATTTTGTCTCTTAAATATTCAATGCTACAACAATTATCTCGTTCGCTGTAAGGCTGAATTTTATAATAACCCCAAAAGATTTTACAACTTTGTCAATTCCAAAAGACGCTCTAATGTCCTACCTTCCACCTTCAGACTTAACGACCAGTCTGCTAATAATGATTTAGATATTGCAGATCTGTTTGCTAAATTTTTTCAGTCGACATATTCTACTACTGTTTCGGATCCCACACCCTATCCCTTTTCAATCCCACATTTAAATTGTATGTTTTTTCCCAGTATTACTGAAGACTGTATTCTCTCTAGCTTGTCATCTATGAAGTCTTCCTTCGTTCCCGGGCCTGATGATATACCTAGTTGCATCCTTAAAATGTGTTCTATTTCCCTATCTAAGCCTTTAGCTCGGTTATTCTTTATATCGAGTGAGACTTGTAGATTTCCTGATATTTGGAAGGAGTCATTTATTATTCCGCTTTTTAAAAAGGGTAGCAAATCGGATGTTTCCAACTACCGTGGCATTGCCAAACTTTCGGCAATACCTAAACTGTTTGAGAAAATTATTACGTCTTCTCTTCAACATCTATCCAGATCCACTATTTCTCCTTGTCAGCATGGTTTCATGAAAGGTCGTTCGTCGCTTACCAACCTTTTAGAATTGACTACCCTTGTACACCATGGCTTCCGTAAAAAGTGTCAAACTGATGTTATTTATACTGACTTCAGTAAGGCTTTTGATACGGTTGATCATTCTTTGCTTCTCGCGAAACTTAACATCATGGGTTTTTCACCAAAATTATTGGGTTGGTTAAAGTCGTATCTTATTGGCAGAACCCAAAAGGTGTCTTTTCGTTCCTCGATATCTAAAACGGTTCGAGTTACGTCAGGTGTACCCCAAGGCAGTCATCTGGGCCCACTATTATTTACATTGTTTGTAAATGATTTGCCTTTGGCCTTGGCGCATTCACGCGTGCTCATGTTTGCGGATGACGTCAAGATTTGTTATTCCTATAATGATCCTTCTTTCCAACAGTACTTGCAATCAGATCTCGATGCGTTCTGTGATTGGTGCCACGTTAATAAATTACACCTTAATGCCTCTAAGTGTTCTTTTATGACTTTCAGTCGTTTGTCTCCGCTCCTAGCTCATTACTCTATTAAGTCTGTTCTGTTAGATTGTGTTCCATCATTCAAAGACTTAGGCGTTATGTTTGACCCTAAACTTTCATTTAATGTTCATATTTCTTCAATTGTCAACAGAGCAAGCTGCCTTCTCGGCTTCATTAAACGTTGGGCCAAAGAATTTGATGATCCCTATGTAACAAAGGTTTTATACACTTCGTTAGTTCGCCCTACTCTAGAATATTGCTCGCCAGTGTGGAACCCGCAATATGATGTTCACCAGCGTAGTATTGAATCGGTACAGAAGCAATTCCTAAAGTTTGCGCTACGCGGTCTAAATTGGGACCCGGGTCTTCGCCTACCTTCTTATTCTGATAGACTTCTTCTTATTAATCTTCCTTCACTTTATAACCGTAGGCTTGTTTTTGGCATTCTCTTTCTCCATAAACTAGTCAACGGCGAAGTCATTTCTACCAATTTACTAGATACGCTGTATTTTTGTGTTCCCTCACGTCGGACCAGAAACTTTTTTCCTATTCACCTTAGTAGATGTCTGACTAACTACTCTCTTCACGAACCTCTTCGTGTTCTTTGCCAATCTTTTAACAACCTTTCTCACCTTATCTCTCCTCATCTTTCTGTCACTTCTCTTCGCGCTATACTTTTTAATCATCTACAGCGAAACCAATGAAAATATTCTGGACTTGGATTGGCTGCAACTCATCCCTGGCCACATTGGCTGTGAATCGGGGCATAGCTGGCACCTTGTGCAAATAAAACACCTCCACCGGGCCGGGGATGTTTAGTTGTGTATAAAGCTAAGCTACCTTCTTTATTTAATTACTATCTGTCTTTAGCTTAAGCTTTTTCGTCGACTGCTGTGTTAGTTGACGTAAATAAATAAATAAATAAATAAATAAAAATAAATACACTATTCAGTTGCAGCCAATCGCCACGGCCTTTCAGGTTGTACCGTGATCCGGAGTCAATTATCATTTGCAGCTGGGATCCCCCAACTAGACATGATACGGTTTTTTCTCCTTCTGGTTCACCAGTTATTTTAAAACAGTTCGACCAACTGTTGTCGCTGTGACACTTAGTCTCCTCCTCATCGATGGCGCGCACCTGGGACTGTGAGGTTCGTGGTCGCTTGCGTTGATTATCATATGGTGTTCCAAAACGTCTCTTCAATGTGGTCTTACACATCCGAGCATAATGTCCGAACCGGGAACATTTATTACATTTTGAGTTTCTTGCCGGGCATGCCATACTGCGTTCATCATGGTCTGCTGCTCCACACCAGCCACACACATCATTCGTCCTGTCATTTCTTTTTGTTTGAACCACAATTTTCTTCACAATATCGGCATCCGACGGAATCACCATTGCCTCTGATTGCTGATTCACTTGCTCTTCAACTGTGCAAGTATTTATTATCTCCTCCAGCTTGAGCTCCGCTTCTAATAGCTTCTTTTTCAACGCAGTCTTAGCCCAGGCATCAATTATTTTATCAGCGATGCAGATTTCCTCTATTTCGGTCTTGGTGGCTCCAAAAGAGCATTTACTGGCTTGTTGTCTTAACCGCAGCAAGAACTCGGCGAAGCACTCACCTTGGCGGGGCACCATGCTGCGAAACATGTGCCTTTCGAATACGGCGTTACGTTGCGGTGAAAAATATTCATTTAATTTATCCACCAAAGGAGTAAATACATCATTTTCCTTTGTCGCATCGTATGCCACTAACGCGCCTGGAAGACTGTACACCACCTCTTGTAGCTGTGGTCCGCCGAGATGCAATAATTTGTTCCGCTTTTTAATTACCGATGAAATTTCTTCTGTGTCCACATAGATATTGAATGACCGAAGCCATTTCTCCCACTCGTTGCGCCACAACGATTTTTCTATGTTGGCGCACAGAAATGGTTTAATTTCAGCCATCTTGCTGATTTGTTTTAGCTTACATTTTATTTCGTGCTCAGCCTCTGATTCTTTTCAGATGATTTCGCTTGGACAGCCATGCTGTGTACAACTTCTGGCATTTTCCAGATATTTTTCAGCTTGCACGGGCGTTAGTTCTGCCTTGCTCAGCTGTTTGCTTTTTTTTTTCTTCTTTTGGCTTGTCTTAGAGTCGCCTTTGCAATCTCTCGACACGGCCTCTGTCAAATGCAGATAATTAATTTATATTCTGTTTCCATCATCATTGTATACTTACATGTACGCACTTATATGTATGTATATATGTACATATATATATTTTTTCCAAATTTTTTTCTTATGGCCGCGTCTGGCACGCGTCCCTTCGTGTATAACCTCACTTCTCTTTTCTCTTTTTTTTTCTTTTTTTTTTTAGGCCGCGTTTTCCTTCTTCTCCTTCGTCGCCAATGTATTAACCCGGTATTTCAGCGATTAGAAACAACAACAAGTTTACCATTAACCAATTAGCTATTAATTTATTCATGTGCTGCTTATACGTTTATATGCTGCGCTTGCCGCCAAGAATCAAAGTGAAGAGCGATGGAGAAAGCGATACCCAAAGCTCGTACGTCTAAAGCTCATTCCGTGGCTTGTGCAGCGGGGCTTTCTGTCTGTTGATCGCCGGCCGCCGAAAGCTCCCTTGGCACGGGTCTCCACAAGAACTATACCACCCCTACGATCAGTACAATCACGTGTAAAAATTTTAAATTAAAGAGTGTAAAACTTTGGCGTCAAAAATATCTCAGTAAAGACAATTAGTTCAAAAACAAAAGACAGACATCTACAAAGAGTTTAGTAAGTTTATTATTAAGGCCTCTGACATTCTGAACGCTAATGAAATACGAAATTGAGTCAAAACTTGAGGGGAAATGGATTATGTAAATTTACACACTTAAGTTGACTTAGGTTAAGATAGGGCTCCAATGTGAATGTCCTATGATGATATGTTTCGCAAAAGGTCAATGATGAAGAAGTCCAATGACGGATATTCAAGAAGATTATGTAACGATGAATGCAATCAGAATAACTAGTAAACGAATTTAAATAGTTTTTGATGTTTTCGTTTTGGGACTTGCAGTTCGGTTCTGTCACGGTCGCCAATGTTTGATCTGCCAAATTGTAGATGGCATAAAACTCCAATACTCAATAGTATGTGGAGCGGAGTAAAGAAAATAATGTGAATAAGGATTCCAGAGAGAAAGAAAATAACCTAATCTTCATTCGTTGAATTCAAAATATGAACTGATTGCTATGTGAGCTATGTTTTCGTAGAGGTTTGGGTGCAGGAGTTGTGTTCTCAGTCGGTTTAGTTCTCTGCATTCTTTTGTTATCTTGTAACGGTTTTTTTTGTTATCTCCAACATCTTGTAATGGTCCTTTTTTCGTCATCGAGATATGATGAGTATCTTTTCAGGGCTGGGTTCGACACAACAATTTTTATTTTGTGCCCCGGTGAAATAAGAACTCAGTATGTTTGCATTTGAGTTCGTACTATTGATTTTATTGGGTTCTTTACTCGACTTAGCTGAGTGTAACTGCTTTTTTAGTGGGAGTCTCGGACGTCGGCTGCGCTATGCGTGTTGCTGGTCTCTCGATGAATATGTATGCCTGTTCGTTTGCCCGTATTCTGTTTCTGCTAGGTAAATGTTGGCGGATCCTTCTTAGCGTTTGGTGGACTTCATGATATATCCCGTAATTTTGACAGTAGGATATCTCCTCTTGTTTCGAAAATTTCTAAGGAATTGACCTATTGTTATACCCTTGCAGAGGGTATTAAAAAAATTGGTAAGTTATTTGTAACGCACAGAAGGTGACGTTTCCGACGTTTCCCATAAAGTATATATATTCTTGATCAGCATGAGAAGCTGAGTCGATATAGCCATGTTCATCTGTCCGTCTGTCCTTCGGTGCGTATGCGTTTTACTCAGACAACTTAAGAGCTATCGGGATGAAAATTTTATGCTGTGCTTTTTATTATCTGGGGCAAGTATGAAAATCTTTAGGATCGGACCACTATATCATATAGTTTTATACGAAAAGTAGGTGAAGCAGTTGGACTATCACTTAACTTCTTTGACCCTCTGCACTGCCTGCATAGCGTCTCATTGACTTTCTCTCCTCTCCTGGTATGCACTTTCCCATTGGAAAATCCCACTCAGCCTCTCCTGTTGCAATGCGACGCGCTCTCTTCCTTGTTGACGGCGCCATCGATTCCCCCTGATTCACCCATTACACCATCCTCGACTTATTGGTCTTACTTTTTACTACATAATTAGACTTAACTTATGTTTTAGCAATTTCAATAACTATTATTATATATTCTAGATTAATTAATCCTTTCTAATTATCCATGCAATCTAAACTTTTAATTAGTCGTTAAAATGTTCGAATAAAATAATAACAAATACAAGCTGATTCCAATCATATGGAGGGCTTACCCAATGCATATCTACCATTCATTGCCCCTAGAACATACCCAACACCCATATTCGCCTTGCCTTACATTTGCATCGCGTCCCCCACTTGACAATCATAGCCATCACTTTATTTCGTAAAAGGCCCCTTCATCACGGGGCGGGTGCCGTCGTCGCATGGGCTTTCTTGGCTCTTTTTTTTACTCTCACTTGTACACATTGTAACGCCCAGAAGGAGACGTTTCCGACCCCATAAAGTATATATATTCTTGATCAGCATGAGAAGCTGAGTTGATATAGCCTTGTTCGTCTGTCCGTCTGACCGCCTGTCCGTCCGTCTGTGCGTATGCGTTTTACTCAGCCGTCTTAGGAGCTATAGCGCTGAAATTTTTTTTCAAAGTTTTTATTACCCGGGAAAAACAAAGTATGAAAGTAGTGGGCGGATTGCCTACCACACGTAAATGATATTCTGCTCAGCACCTCCAAACGTTGTTGCCTTTTATGTTCTAGGTCCGCTTTGCCTTCCGGTCACTTTTTATAAGTTAGTGACCACTGTTACGGTCGCCATGTAATATGCTCGATGTAGAATCCTTTGAGATGAAGTATATTTTGGAATTTAATAAATTAAGACACAAGCAGGTCTTGTCGTTTTGAGTATGGTTTATTCAATGATTCTTAATTCTATTACAATTGTTCTCTATAGCTAAAACCGCTGCTGGCAATGCAGGCAGAGGAGCGGTATGCTTATGTATAAACATATTTATGTATGAATGTATAAATGTATAATGTTTACATAAGAATATGTATGTATATATGTCGCCGCAGCGAGAGAGTGAGGATGTATCATATTGCATATTGGGCCAACAATCTGCCATACGTATTAGAAACCGAACTCAGCTGAGCCAGCGAAAGCTCAAGCGGACCCCGAGGGCAGCAACGTTTTGCTACCATTAATTGTTGACAAACTTATAGTTGGCAGGTTAAAGTCCCCAAGGACCATTGTCCTTGGAATTAAAGAATCTCTGCCAGAAAGCAGAGGTTGGCCATTGCGATTGGGCGGAATGTAAGAACAGGTAACAAAAGTACTCGAGACAGAGGCGGTTATCAGACCCGATGATAAGGCGGAATACTGCAATAAGAACTATACCACCCCTATGATCAGTACAATCACGTGTAAAAAATTTAAAATTAGAGTGTAAAACTTTGGCGTCAAAAATATCTCAGTAAAGACAATTAGTTCAAAAACAAAAGACAGACATCTACAAAGAGTTTAGTAAGTTTATTATTAAGGCCTCTGACATTCTGATCGCTAATGAAATACGAAATTGAGTCAAAACTTGAGGGGAAATGGATTATGTAAATTTACACACTTAAGTTGACTTAGGTTGAGATAGGGCTCCAATGTGAATGTCCTATGATGATACGTTTCGCAAAAGGTCAATGATGAAGAAGTCCAATGACGGCTATTCAAGAAGATTATGTAACGATGAATGCAATCAGAATAACTAGTAAACGAATTTAAATAGTTTTTGATGTTTTCGTTTTGGGACTTGCAGTTCGGTTCTGTCACGGTCGCCAATGTTTGATCTGCCAAATTGTAGATGGCATAAAACTCCAATACTCAATAGTATGTGGAGCGGAGTAAAGAAAATAATGTGAATAGGGATTCCAGAGAGAAAGAAAATAACCTAATCTTCATTCGTTGAATTCAAAATATGAACTGATTGCTATGTGAGCTATGTTTTCGTAGAGGTTTGGGTGCAGGAGTTGTGTTCTCAGTCGGTTTAGTTCTCTGCATTCTTTTGTTATCTTGTAACGGTTTTTTTTGTTATCTCCAACATCTTGTAATGGTCCTTTTTTCGTCATCGAGATATGATGAGTATCTTTTCAGGGCTGGGTTCGACACAACAATTTTTATTTTGTGCCCCGGTGAAATAAGAACTCAGTATGTTTGCATTTGAGTTCGTACTATTGATTTTATTGGGTTCTTTACTCGACTTAGCTGAGTGTAACTGCTTTTTTAGTGGGAGTCTCGGACGTCGGCTGCGCTATGCGTGTTGCTGGTCTCTCGATGAATATGTATGCCTGTTCGTTTGCCCGTATTCTGTTTCTGCTAGGTAAATGTTGGCGGATCCTTCTTAGCGTTTGGTGGACTTCATGATATATCCCGTAATTTTGACAGTAGGATATCTCCTCTTGTTTCGAAAATTTCTAAGGAATTGACCTATTGTTATACCCTTGCAGAGGGTATTAAAAAAATTGGTAAGTTATTTGTAACGCACAGAAGGTGACGTTTCCGACGTTTCCCATAAAGTATATATATTCTTGATCAGCATGAGAAGCTGAGTCGATATAGCCATGTTCATCTGTCCGTCTGTCCTTCGGTGCGTATGCGTTTTACTCAGACAACTTAAGAGCTATCGGGATGAAAATTTTATGCTGTGCTTTTTATTATCTGGGGCGAGTATGAAAATCTTTAGGATCGGACCACTATATCATATAGTTTTATACGAAAAGTAGGTGAAGCAGTTGGACTATCACTTAATTTCTTTGACCCTCTGCACTGCCTGCATAGCGTGTCATTGACTTTCTCTCCTCTCCTGGTATGCACTTTCCCATTGGAAATTCCCACTCAGCCTCTCCTGTTGCTATGCGACGTGCTCTCTTCCTTGTTGACGGCGCCATCGATTCCCCCTGATTCACCCATTACACCAACCTCGACTTATTGGTCTTACTTTTTACTACATAATTAGACTTAACTTATGTTTTAGCAATTTCAATAACTATTATTATATATTCTAGATTAATTAATCCTTTCTAATTATCCATGCAATCTAAACTTTTAATTAGTCGTTAAAATGTTCGAATAAAATAATAACAAATACAAGCTGATTCCAATCATATGGAGGGCTTACCCAATGCATACCTACCTACCATTCATTGCCCCTAGAACATACCCAACACCCATATTCGCCTTGCCTTACATTTGCATCGCGTCCCCCACTTGACAATCATAGCCATCACTTTATTTCGTAAAAGGCCCCTTCATCACGGGGCGGGTGCCGTCGTCGCATGGGCTTTCTTGGCTCTTTTTGTACTCTCACTTGTACACATGGGCTTCAGTCGCTCATAGTTGATACTTCACATACGTGAAGAGACCGCATGCATTGGCCTCTCTACAGCCGACCGATACCCACGCTCCACCATCCACAGTTGACCAGTTTATTTTGGCGTTTGGCTCCACTTGTTTTTTGTGCTAACGCCAAATATTATATCTATATCGAAAACTATTTTATTTCCTATTTTGTTATACCCTTGCAGAGTGTATTATAAAATTGGTCAGATGTTTGTAACGCCCAGAAGGAGACGTTTCCGACCCCATAAAGTATATATATTCTTGACCTTATATACTATATATACAAGCTGAGTTGATATAGCCATGTTCGTCTGTCCGTCTGACCGTCTGTCCGTCCGTCTGTGCGTATGCGTTTTACTCAGCCGTCTTATGAGCTATAGCGCTGAAATTTTTTTTCGAAGCTTTTTATTACCCGGGAAAAACAAAGTATGAAAACCATCAGGATCGGACCACTATATCATATGGCTCTAGAAGAAACATTTTCATAAAAATTTGAGTATCGCTATGAAATTTACATATGTGATAATATTGGATTTAAAACCCCAGATCCCAAATTTGAATGTGATCGGATAAATATAACACAAGTTACAGTTAATATAATAATCGGCTCTGCTACCAGCTCTGCCGGCAGCGCTGCTTGCTGTCTACTACGTCTTTCGTCATCAACAGAGTACATGCATACACACACAGACGCAACGCTACATAAACTGTATGTGTATGCGTGCGTTGCTTTGCTTTGGGAATGAGGGAAGAAGAAGAAGTAAAATAGAGAGTAAAATTGTTTTGTTTGTATATTGATGAATTGAGTTGCAGAGAACAAATCTTGAAAATGTAAAATTATTATTACCAAGGACTGCAAGGGTATATAAACTTCGGCATAGCCGATGTTAGCTTCTTTGATATTTTTTTAAATTAAATCTAAAATATAAAATGGTTGTCTGCTCTAAAAGAAATTGCAAGTCTCCTCTAATGCAATTGACTTCCATGATTACGAGCTCCGACCACTAATACTTTGTACGGCAAGCTTTGTTTTTAATGCAATGTTTAACTGATGGTATTTTCAATACCATAGAAGATAACACAAGCAAACGTATTTATTCTGAAAGATTATTATACCCTTGCAAAAAGGGAATATTAATTTTGGTCAGAAGTGTGCAACGCAGAGAAGGAAGCATCTCCGACCACATAAAATTAACAGATTCTTGATCAGAACGACGAGAAGAGCTCAAATGGCCATGTCCGTCCGTCGATCTGTCTGGAATAGCACAAACTTCTCCTAGACCGTAAAAGCTACAAAGCTGATGTAGGCTTGTATATACTTCACAGGTTGTATATCTCGGATTCAGCCGGATCGGACCATTATTAGCTCCCATACATACGGCAAACTCACGAACAGAGACATTTCTCAATAACTTCGTTATTTTCTGAGCTATTGTCGTTATTGTTAACGCTTCTTCTTTTGGCGAAGCGTAAGCAATGGTTTTTCCTTAGCCTAAGAGTAATTGAAGATATTAAGTTTTTAACATAGATAACTGCAGGCGCGTCCACTCACGCCAAACGCGTTTCACTATTTTCTCAGACCATTTTGATGCCAAATTTTTTATCATCATCTGTTATTGCCGATGTTCGGCCTCTATTTGCGACTTTATTGTCAATATTGTCATTTTTCTTAAAATTTTTCATTATTATTTTATTAACGGACGATTAAGCCAGATTTAAATGTTTTGCTGGTCAACTTTTTTTATCAGATCAGCAGAGCATTTAAAGAAATTATTATACCATACACCTATAGGGTGAAATGGTATATTAAAGTCGCTAAAATGTATGTAACAGGCAGAAGGAAGCTTTTCCGACGTCCGTATGAACACCTAGATCTCAGAGTAGTCTCGTGTAGTATGTATAGTTATCGAGTTTGTTTCACATTTTTGCCACGGCATCTACCTCCCCCGCAAATGAAATAAAACCGATTTTCTCAAACACTATACTAACTAGAGACACCGAATTGGGTATGTATATTTGCTTAGTAAATTCGCACATTTTGTATGTGTAAAGATTTAGCACGCACCTTTCCGCCCCCGTAATTTGAAAAAATTCGATTATCTCACGTCATCTTCTACCTTATGCAATCAAATTTGGCACGCTAAAATTTGATACTAATATCCAGCAAAATCTGACTACAAATAGCCACGTTATGCATATTAACGTTTTTCCATAGGGCCGGATTGACCGTTGGCTGGGGCGGCGCTAGGGTGCTCGTATGCTTGAATGAGCGAGATACTAAGATATGCTTGTAAAACGCATGTGAACAGAATTTTTCAAAATTACGTAAATTCATTTGTTATTATAAATTTGAAATATTTGTTTTACTGGTATATGGTAAATATACCTAAGTCGGCGAGACGACTTACTTACTTTATGGTTGTCGTTGTTATTGTAATACAACAAACATTTGTTGTTACACAACACTGTGCAACACCAAAAATCAAACCGCATCGGGCCTTTTTTTCTGAAAGTACATCTATTGAATAGCAACACCCTATTTGGGTTTTTCAAAGTTAGCTCCATTTTTTTTAGCGAGTTGAAATTTTTTATTTTGAGATTATTTTATAGCTTGTCATATGAGCTAAATATGACTTAGATATCGATTCCTTTTTTAAGCATTCGACCTTAATCATCCTCATTTGTTTGAGAAATATTGTTCATATTTAAATATATTCATTTTATGAATCTTACATAACCCAAAATGCCACTTTAAGCTACAGTTTTTGAAAACATTACAATTAAGCCTTTTTTTAGGGTAGTTTTAGAAATATTTTTAATTTACAACTATTTCGTGTGATATAAATAATTCTAAAATTAATTTTGCAAAATAATTTAGAAATGTTTCCAATAACAAAATAATGTAATCTGAGTGTAAATTTCCAGATTCCCGTATGTAAATTTACGCGAGGCATTCAAACGAAATATGTGAATTATAAAATTAAGAGAGGAAACTATTTTTTATTAACATATATTTTTTTCGTCTCGTCTCGTTGTGCTGATCAAGAATATACATAATTTATATAGTTAAAAATGCTTCCTTCTATGCGCGGCACACTTCTGACCAAAATTAATATACCATTATTGCAAGGGTATAAAAAAGGCTTAATTGTTATTTTTTTCAAAAACTGTAGCTGAAAATGGCATCATGGGTTATATAACATTCATAAAATGAATTTACTTAAGCATGAAAACGGAATCGATACCTAAGTCATACTTAGCTCATATGACAAACTTAAAAATACCCTCAAAATGAAAAATTTCAACTCGTTAAAAAAAAAAATTCGAGCTAACTTTGAAAAACCCAATAGATGTATTGCACAGTGCAATAGAGAATAAAATGATATTTCAGCATGTGTTCACTTCTATGGTATTGAAAATATCGTCTGTTAAACATTTCATATGGGTAAATGAAGTATTAAGTTGTGACTTGATATACCATACACCAGTAAAGCAAATATTTCAAATTTATTAACCCTCTAATGCCCAAGAGTGTCTCAAGACACATATCGATACTTTATGAAATCATTGATACTGACCATTTTTTAAACCATTTTGAAGTTAATTTATGTTAAAAAGTTTCAATTGTTTATTCCCAACTTTAATGAAATTCAAATTTTTCAAAATAGTTTGTGTTCATTGTTTGTTACATAATTTTATGACAATCGAAAAACTCACGAGCGTTAGAGGGTTAAACTAATGCATTTTCACAAGCTTTTTACAAGCATATCTTATTGTTAGTATAGTGTGCCAAATTTGATTTCATAAGGTAGAAAATTACGTGAGACAATCGAGTTTTTTCAAATTACGGGGGCGGAAAGGGGCGTTGCAAAATCTTTACACATACAAAATGTGCGAATTTACTAAGCAAATATACATACCAAATATGGTGTCTCTAGCTAGAATAGTTTTTGAGATAAACATTTGTTTAAATTACGGGGGCGGAAAGAGGCGTGGCAAAAATTTGCAATAACCTTGATCGCTTTATCTCTTATAGTCTCCGAGATCTACGCGTTCATACGGACAGACAGACAGACGGACGGACGGACTTGGCTAGATCGACTCGGCTATTGATGCTGATCAAGAATATATGTATGTGGGAAATGTCATTGAGAGAGCAGAATCTAAAGTAATAGAAGAGAAGAAACAAAGTTATATAAGTTGAGAGAGAGCTTGTTAAAGAGGTCGTAAATCATTCGCAAAGAAACTGTCAACTGAATCGCAAGTCAAGGTCCATAAGTAGTCCAGTGTTATTTTTATAAGTATGTGAATAAATTCTTAACAATATATTGAACTAAATTGTCATCAAACAATTCAAATATAACTAAATAAATAAATATAGTAACGATCATTAAATCAACGCTACATTTTTGGGGGCTCGCCCGAAATATTGTTTAAAGAAATTAACATACATATAACATATGTATAACACTGCGTAAGTATAAAAAAAAAAAAAAAAAAAAAAAAAAAAAAAAAAAAAAGTTCTAAGACGTGACAAAGCAAGAACTTTTTATGTCGGCACCATTGTGAAAGAGCAAGCGAGATAGGCTAGATTTATTTCATAAAATCGTTTTGATGCTCAAATACGTTACAACGCAGAAACTACATGCACGAGCATGTTTGATAACGGACGGCGATCAGTGAATCTTTCCAGAACAGTCCAGAAATATTTGGAGCGAATCAAGAGGCATAACGTCAGCAGAGGCAGAGGCAACCCGTTGGCAGAGGCAAAGCTAAACGAAGCGCGTGGCAAAACGTCGGCAGAGACAGAGGCGACCTGTTGGCAGATGCAAAGCTGGACGTAGCGCGAGGCAAAACGTCAGCAGAGGCAGAGGCAACCCGTTGGCAGAGGCAAAGCTGGAAGTAGCGCGAGGCAAAACGTCAGCAGAGGCAGAGGCGACCCGTTGGCAGAGGCAAAGTTGGACGTAGCGCGATGCAAAACATCAGCAGAGGCAGAGGCAGAGGCAACCCGTTGGCAGAGGCAAAGCTAAACGTAGCGCGTGGCAACACTTCGGCAGAGGCAGAGGCAACCCGTTGGCAGAGGCAGAAGCTGGACGCGGCAAGAGACAAAACGTTACAAGACAACCCGCTGGCAGAAATTAAACAAAGACTTCGTGGGACACGAGCGGACTTGAATAAATTTTTGGGGACTATAGATAGTTCTAACGTTAATTGAATTTACTAAAACTAACCTTAGCATTAATTAATGGTATTAAACAAAAAAAATATTGTAAAATGGAGCTTGACGAGGTTATGGCATTACGAGTCGCAGATTTGCGAAATAAATTGGCCGAATGGAACCTAAGCACAGTGGGATAAAAACGTGATTTACAGAATAGACTTCTTACTCATTACAATATTCAAGACCAGGATAGCGAAGAAGAAGAAGTAGAATGTATAGTTACAGTTACAGGCGAACTGCCTACAAACAATTTTAGTCGATTTTTTTCCGGCTCAGATAATCTCGACGTTGATTCGTGTGTGCCAAAGCTATAGGAGTATGCTATTACAGTACAATGGGACAAGTTACAGACCATTATATACGCTAACAAGCTGCGGCAGTTAATTCATTTATTTAGAGTCAACATAGTACACAATTGGGAGATATTTAAAGCAGCATTGCGAAAAGAATTTGGTTCGAAACGATCAGCAGCTGAGATTCATAGAATATTATCGCAACGCTCTCAGAAAAGAGAGGAGACTTTACATGAATATTTGTATGCTTTAATGGAAATTGCCAAACCAGTGAATTTGAACGATGAGAATAGATAGAATACTTTGTAAAGGGCATTCCAGACTCACAAGTAAATAAAGCTATTCTATTTCCAGCCAGGAATCTAGAAGAAGTGAAATTTCAAATAGAAACGTATCAGACAGTTCGTGCTTCACACAAGTCGTTAAACAACTTTGAGGCTCAGTCCGGAGAAAGGATTAATCAGGGTGAAATAATTAATACATCGAAGAATCGGAAATGCTACGGATGTGGTGATACATCACATATCAGACGAAACTGTCCAAAGAACGATCAGAAGTGATCGAGAGAAATACAAACGTGGTAGAAAATGAAGATGTAGTAATACAGCCGTCAAGCGAATTTGTTGCGTCAGGGTTACAACTTAAAGACTTAAACAGTAAAGTGTTGACTTTCGGTATTTTTATAATACCAGTGAAAGTGGATGGTTTAGTTATGAACATAGAATTCCATGTAGTGCCAGATCAGGACATAAGTTTTGATGCTATACTGGGTCGAACGATTTTGAACACTGTCAATGTAAGTGTAACAGCAAATGGATCTAAGTTTCCTATTCGCAACGAGAGATTGGAAATACCTTCATCACAAATATTGAAGACAGCGATAAGAGTCTAGACATAAATCATTCTCATTTAAACCATTTGATAAAAGGGGAAGTAGAGAAATTAATTCGAAACTAAGCATGAAAATTATATTTAGCGACGAAATACCTATGTATCAGCACCCGAGACGTTTAACCCTTTGTAACCAGGAAATCGTTGATAAACAAATTCAAGAATGGCTAGCAGAGGACACCAGTACTTCTGAGTACGCGTCTCCAGTTGACTTACATTAGTCTCAAAAAAGAATGGTCAGAAGCGTTTATGCTGCGACTACAGAAAATTAAACAAAAAGATTCTTCGTGATAACTTTTCCATGGTTCATATGGACAGCGGTTTAGAAAAGTAAAAAGGTGTCGATGTGTTTTCAACTTTAGACAACTTTTAACAAACGCATTTTTCCACGTACCGGTAGTCGAAAGGTCTCAAAAATACACTTCTTTTGTTACTCAGAGTGGACAATATGAATTCCTGTATGTTCTTTTCGGTATATCTAATTTACCAGCTGTATTTACAAGATTCATAATGGTTGTGTTACGAGATTTGATTAAAGCAAACGATTGTGTAGTCTATATGGACGACATCATCATTCCAAGTGCAGGTATAGATGATGGTATGGCCAAGCTAAAACGCGTACTAGACGTGTCAGCCAAAAACGGTTTACGAATTAATTGTAGTAAATGTCAGATGCTGCAACGAAAAGTCCTATTTTTAGGGTGTTATATAGAAAATGGTACCATAACGACGAGCAAAGAAAATATTAGAAGTGTTTCGAATTTTCCCATTCCAAGAAGCAAAAAGGGGTTACAAAGATTTTTGGGTCTAACTTCCTATTTAGTCGAAAAAGAAAGTTATAAAGACTTTTGTATAGAGAACGAAATTCTCTTTAAAGCCCCTTATTGTGAGTTGATTGTAGTGCCTTCGGCAATCGAACACGAAATTATTAGACTTGCGCATACCCAGGGTCATTTTTCAGTCAAGAAAACGCAAGATTTGATCGAGAAATCATTCTTTATTCCCGAATTAAGAGATAAGGTTATTTGATTGGTACATAGTTGTGTGGAGTGTATTTTTGTTAACACAAAAGCTGGCAAAAGAGAGGGATTTCTAACTTCTATAGAAAAGGGTGATAAACCACTTTGTTCTTACCAAATTGATCAAGTTGGACCATTGGAGCTTACCAATAAACGGTATAATTACTCGATGCTTAATTTAGATGGTTTTTATACCCTTGCAGAGGGTATTATAAAATTGGTCAGATGTTTGTAACGCACAGAAGGAGACGTTTCCGACCCCATAAAGTATATATATTCTTGATCAGCATGAGAAGCTGAGTTGATATATCCATGTCCGTCTGGCCGTCCGTCCGTCCGTCTGTGCAAATCTACTTCACGCCGCCATCTAAGAGCTATCGGAATGAAACTTGATATTTGAGCTACTTTTATCACGGAGCAGATAAAGTGTGAAAATCATCAGGATCGGACCACTATATCATATAGCTCTAAAATAAACATTTTCATAAAACTTGGAGTATCCCCATGAAATTTACTAATACGATGGTATTGGATATAAAACCTCAGATCGCAAAATTTGAATCTTATCGGATAAATAGAACACAAGTTACAGTCAATATAAATCGGTTCAAACGCTGCCGGCAGCGCTGCTTGATTCTTCATCGAATAGAGCACACGCATACACACACACAGACGCAAAGCTACATGAACTGTATGTGTATGCGTGCCGTGCTTTGCTTAGAGAATGATGGAAGAAGAAGAAAAAATTGTAGTAAAAAGAGTAATACTCTTTTGTTTGTGTATTATTGAATTGAGTTGCAGGGAAATAAATTTCAAAATGTAAAGATATTATTGCCAAGGACTGCAAGGGTATATAAAGTTCAACATAGCCGAAGTTAGCTTCTTTGCTTGTTTTCTTTATTATGGGGTCGGAAGTAAAAATTTCAAGAAAACTGATTTTCGTAGAAACTATAACAGCTAGAGACAACAAATTTGGAATTTATAATCATTAAGAAAGAGCGCCGATTGTAGTTTTGGAAAAGTTTGGCACGCCCCCTTTCATCCACGTAATTTAAAAAAACCGATTATCTCCCGAAATTTCTTAACTACTGCAACTAACTTACTTTTGTCTAAATTCTTAAGCTGTTAAGAAAAAATACTACTCGTATGACGTCATTGTGAGTCCTTTCTATTTATGTATGTATGTATGTACATACATACATACATACATAAAAAAAAAATTATTCGTTATCCACAATCGTTTCCATTATCCCCGACGGATAGTATTGCTATTGGGGGAAACTCCACCTACATACATACGTCGGGGTCCGAACTCAAGAACAACAGAATTGTAGATTTAGTAGGTCTCCACTGAGCCACCGACTAGGTGTATGCGTGTATATGCATGTACATATGTATGATGTCATGGTATTGAGACAGTAAAATATTTAATGGTTAAGAATTTTAATATATGTATAAACATTTAAATAAACAAATGTACATTTGATATACATATGTATGTACATACATACATATGTATGAACTTAAACATATTTTTTTCGGTTAATTATGTATTTACAAAGTTGGATGATACACCAAGTCACCAAGTAAGTATTATTTTTACAGTGTCTAAAAGGCATTTTTACTTACATTTCGTTGTTATTAAATTGTTCCAGACGTAAAAGGAAATAAGTACTTAAGTACGTGTATGTGTATACATATGTTGTATTTACACATGTTTGATATACATACATACATACATATACATATGTATTATGAAAACATACTTTTAACTATTTTTATCTGATTACCGAATTGTATTTTTTTAATTTCTTAGTCGTCTCTTGCATTAGATACATGTACATACTTTCCGAATATGGATGTATGTATGTATGTATGTACATACTTCTTATACCTTATGTATGTTTGTATGTACATATGTACATATGTTTGCACAGTTCATAAAATTATTTTGCGAAATCAGAGTTGCACATAATATAATAATATTAACACACCGTTTTCAAATACCACCTCATCACAGCGCAAATATTAACACTTCAATATATGTATGTACATGTGTACATACATAGCACACTTTTATTTAGTACTTTTGCATACACAGTTATGTACATTATACATGTGCTTTTGAAACGCCATGCGCCGTTCGCGAATAAATAGTACACAAAAAACATACATATGTACATACATGCATACATAGTTAGATGCATTATGCATTATTAACATTATGTTTACATATGTATGTACATACATATGCATGTACGTATATGTATGTATATTTTTATTGTTTAGTTACATATATAGTAAAGTTTTTTAGCCTTTCTTTTTGTTTCTTTTTTTGTTTATTTACGTAACGTTCATGTATGTATGTACATATGTAAAACCATATATGTACATATGTATGTGCGATTAGAAAATAATATTGTACATATTTTGGATCTTTTATTATTCGTAAAGACACCATTCAAAGATTTAAAATGGGTTTTACGTACACAAAACACTAAACTATTTTATTAACACTATAAATCACAACCTTAAAAAATATTAGCGAAACTTAAAAATTTGTATTTTATTAAAATACACCATTTGCGGAAGACCATTATCCAGCAACAGCCAATCCTGGACTGAAACCTTGTTTCGTCTCATGTTAAAGATTCGCAAAAATGTACATATTTGTGTGTCGAGAATTTGTTCCCCATACTGAGAGAATTTTAAGCTTGTATTGGTACCTTAGTACCGAATACGCAGAAGTGAATTTCCCACATTTGTAAGAATTGCATGCAATGGGGGTTGCCGAAATGAAAATATGTATCTATGTATGTATGTATATGTACATATGTATAAAGTTGCTTTGTGCACTGATTTTCATCATATTTTTGCTCTTACAAATATACATACATACATATGTATTTACATACATATGTACATATATATAATACTTTACTCCATGTGTCGGACAATTTTTGAACATTTTCTTTTAAATTGCCTTATTGATGAAGATCCTGAAGGTACACTTACAAACATAAAGTAGCGGCAAAAAACTTGAGACATAAATTTTACACCTTAAATTCCGATTTCATGCGATGTTTATACCATTCACCAATAGGGTGAAATCGTATATGTATTGAAGACGCCAAAATGTATGTAACAGGCAAGCATTTCCGAACCCACAAAGTATATATGTATATTCTTGATCAGGATCAACAACCGAGTCGATCTAGGCATGTCCGTCCGTCCGTCCGTCCGTCTGTCCGGCTGTCCGTATGAACACCTAGATCTCAGAGACTGTAAGAGCTAGAGCCACCAAATTTGGTATGTAGACTCGTGTAGTATGTAGAGTGATCAAGTTTATTTCAAATTTTTGCCACGCCCCTTCCCGCCCCCGCAATTTAAAAAAAGCGTTTATCTCAAAAACTATTCCAGCTAGAGACACCATATTTGGTATGAATATTCGCTTAGTAAATGCACACATTTTGTATTCATCAAAATTTTGCCACGCCCTTTTCAGCCCCCGTAATTTGAGAAACTTGATTATCTCCCGTATTTTTTTATCTTATGCAATCAAATTTGGCACACTTAAATATTATACTAATATCTAGCAAAATACCAAATTCAAAATCGGACAAAAAACAGTCGAGTTATGCATATAAACGTTTTTCCATAAGGCCGGAGTTGGCCGTTGGCTGGTGGGGGCGCTAGGGTGCTCGTATGATTGAGTGAGCGAGATACTAAGATATGCTTGTGAGAAGCATGTGAAAATGCATTTGTTTAATAAAGTTTAAATGTTTGCTTTACTGGTGTATGGTATACCTAAGTCGGCGAGACGACTTACTTACTTCATTTTTTTACTGTGTCGTTGCTCAGCTGCTGTTGTCCAGGGCCTATGGGCTCAGACGGTGCCGGTGCCGGTCCTCGCACCAGACTTCCTTATATTGGCAGTGTATGTTCTCCAGCGTCCTCCTCCTTGCAACTATCTTGTTGCTATATTGCTGTTTGCAGTTGCCGACTTGCATCTACATATAGTGTACACGTATATACACTAGTTCACTTTTTTTTTCCGATATTAGGGGTTCAAATACGACACCCACCAACTCCGTAATTAATTTGTTGTTACCGAAATTATGGCAGTTGCTCGACTAGCCAAATACAACTCGGTCGCATGCACTTTTTATTTATTAAGCAATATTTTGCATTTATATTATACTCTATCTCTTACCACTGGTGGGGGAAAACAAGAGTTATTTTATTTTGCTACCTATAGCTGATCTTAGCATTTACACTTGCGTAAGAATTCAGACTTTAAGGAGCTGATTCAATCTCTGAGTCTCTTACCACTGGTGGGGGAAAACTACAGAGTTCCTTTTTCTCGAAGGACCAAAATGAATAGGGATTCCGGCAAAAATACCCAATCTTCATTCGTTGAATTCCCACAGAGTGTGGATGCATGTTTTGTTTGGTTTGTTTGGCAATAATTGTCAGAGGAATCTTTATGAAATAAGTCATAAATTGTGTTATGTTTTTGTTTCGTTTTATTTATTTCATGGTGCACCTGATTTGGTGAAGCCATTTCAGATGAACACGATGTTTAATCTTAAACTCGTATATTATATTCATAATAGACAGCTGGGTAAAAAAGAAGACATTTGCATTGTATAATCAAAGGAGACACACCGCTGCATACTTTATATTTGGATCATTTAGGACCCATGGACATAGATGGTTTTTCAAAATTCGTATGGCTGTTTCCAACGAGGTCCACTGGACAAGAAGAAGTAATTAAAAGGCTCAAAGAATGGAAAGAATTTTTGGACTTCCCGAGAGGATCATAAGTGACAGAGCCGGCCTTCACATCAAACGCTTTTAAAGAATTCATTCAATCGAATGATGAGAGCATGTACTGTTAACCACAGGAGTAGCAAGGGGCAATGACCAATTTGAACGGAATAACCGTTGTATCCAGTCTATTATCGGAAAAATATCAGCAGAAGAGCCCATGTAATGGTATAAGGGGTGTTTTCGGCAAAGTACATTAACTCAACGATGGCATATGTTGTATTTACACATGTTTGATATACATACATACATACATATACATATGTATTATGAAAACATACTTTTAACTATTTTATCTGATTACGAATTGTATTTTTTAATTTCTTAGTCGTCTCTTGCATTAGATACATGTACATACTTTCCGAATATGGATGTATGTATGTATGTATGTACATACTTCTTATACCTTATGTATGTTTGTATGTACATATGTACATATGTTTGCACAGTTCATAAAATTATTTTGCGAAATCAGAGTTGCACATAATATAATAATATTAACACACCGTTTTCAAATACCACCTCATCACAGCGCAAATATTAACACTTCAATATATGTATGTACATGTGTACATAGCACACTTTTATTTAGTACTTTTGCATACACAGTTATGTACATTATACATGTGCTTTTGAAACGCCATGCGCCGTTCGCGAATAAATAGTACACAAAAACATACATATGTACATACATGCATACATAGTTAGATGCATTATGCATTATTAACATTATGTTACATATGTATGTACATACATATGCATGTACGTATATGTATGTATATTTGATGAATGCCTTTTTGGATCCATAATACGTAACCATATAGACGACGGGTTGTTGGATATATTAAAGGAGGATCAAGTAGATCAAATCAGACGAAAGGCAAAAGCTACGACAAGAAGCTAAGATTAATATAGAGAAGGCGCAGGCGACTTACAAGCGGAATTACGATAAGAACAGCAAAGACGAAGCTAATTACCAATTTGGCGATATAGTGGCTATAAAGAGAGCGCAGTTTGTAGCGGGCTGTAAATTGGCAAGTTAGTTTTTGGGACCCTATGAAGTAATCAAAGGTAAGCGCAACGAAAAAATTTAACCCTGGCAAAAAAAATACATATTTTTAAATTCGATTAAAACTGATTATACGTCTTCGACCTCCAAGACAAGGTTTTAGATCTATTAAAACTAAGATAAACTGTATACAGAACACAAGTTACTGTCAATATAAATCGGTTCAAACGCTGCCCAACTCGAAATCGTCGGCTTAAATAAGGTTTTTTTCTATTTTATAATTTTGTTTTTTTTTTGTGGATTTTTTGTTTCTTTATTTCTTGTTTATTTTTCTTTTTTATTCATTTATTATTCATTTATTTTTTATTTATTTATTTATTAAAAAATAGAAAAAAAAACCATATTGGTCGGTTCCGAAATGGGAATCGAACCAGGGATTTTCCGATCGCCCAGCGAACACTCTATCGGTACAGCCACCGAGATACAAGTGAATATGATGCCAATATTTCCTAATATTCTTTCCACAGGGGCATATCCTATTCGCATTGTCGCTGTTTTGTCGAAAATTAAAAATTTTGGTCGAGCGAGCTATTGAAATGCGATGTTGTACAACTTCACGTCACACACACACTACGAAGCCTGAGCATGTACCGACGAGTGTACACATACATAGACAGAACGAAATCACAAGCGACATAGGCCTGCCTTCGTCGTTCTGTAGTCTGTGCTAGACTGAAATTTTTTCGTAGCTGCTTGGCCCTATCCCCACTTTACGCTCTCATTGAGAGTACGAGCGTTCGGGTTTTCCCGAAGTTCTCTGGGGTTCCATGACTAGGCTAGCGTTTGCAATCAAAAAATCATGAGTTTGTCCCATCTATGTGTTCTATGGTTAGTGCTTACAGCTTGAACAATGGTTTAATTAATTCTATGCCTACGCATGTTTTTTAGTAATAGCCTATCAAATGTTTGTTAGTAGTTGTACTGTGCAACAAGTGCAAACTCGTACATGCTTATATTATCTTGATATTTAAATGAAATTTCAATTATAATTAGAGGCAAGAGAATTATTTACTCATTGCGTTTCGTCGCTCTTTGGCGAAGTTTGTCTTTTTCATTAAGGTCCTGGAGGAGCTTCCTCTCGCGCCTTAGTCTGGCGTACTTTCCTCCTCTTGACTTCTTTTTGGGGTCTTCTTTTTTCTTGTCTTGGCGAGCCCGGTACTCAGCTGTCGTGAGTGGGCGTGGTCCCTCGTTTGGACATACCTCTAATACCTCTTCGAGGAGGGGTGCGTTCCTTTGTACGGTAGGTACAGCCGTCAGGAAATCCAAGTCCTCTGGATGTGACGGTTCGGTGCTAGTCATCAGCACTGTCCTTTTTTTTTATTGGTTATTTTTTGTGTGTATGTGTGTGTGTGTTCTTCTCTCTTTTTTTATACCCTTGCAAAAAGGGTATATTAATTTTGGTCAAAAGTGTGCAACGCATAGAAGGAAGCATCTCCGACCATATAAAGTATATATATTCTTGATCAGCACGACGAGACGAGTTCAAATAGCCATGTCCGTCCGTCCGTCCGTCCGTCCGTCCGTCTGGATCAACGCAAACTCCTCCTAGACCGTTGAAGCTACAGAGCATGAGAGAAATTTTGCATGTAGGCTTGTATATACTGCAGGCGTTGTATATCTCGGATTCAGCCGGATCGGATCACTATATCATATAGCTCCCATACAAATGGCAAAGTCACGAACAGTGACTTTTCTTAATAACTCCATTATTTTTTGAGCTTGTTCACGCCACCGGGTGAACAGCAGAGAGTAAGGGGTAGGGTTTTTTCCAAAACCGAATGCGGTCACACTGAGGAGGGTGACGAAGGGTTCTCCTGTAAATCGCCATATTCAACCCAGTACGAACATCTAACCCGAACACCCGTTCTTTCATTGCTTTCGATAATATACCTGTTTTCAACCCGAAACATTCTCGTGTGTGTCGGGACACCTAACATGTAACATAAATATAAATAAACCAGAATTAATCTTAAACGAAGTTCTCGCGCGTTTTAATTGCATTACTCACTCACCAGACCCCTGCAGAAATTGGCACCCGCCAATCACGTCAGGCTTATTCGGGTCCTTCCGCCCCTCCACAAACATTGGTCCTTCGAGCCGGATATCCTTCCGCTATTCCAGCTTGCATCGGCGGAATTCCTGATAAGTACAACATTTCTTATTATATCCCATTACAAACTTACAAAAGTGTGAGGTTTCCCGCTCTTCCATAGCGACCTACACACTTCTGTATACTTGTATGTACATACCTGACCTGTTCCAAGGGTTACATGGTATTTCCCGATCATTTTTGTGTTTAGGAAGTGCATTTTTTTTTTTTCATTCTTCGAAATTCTGATTGTCCAAAAATCCAATTGCATAGCAATACATATGTATGTATATACACACATATACATACATACATACATACATGTAAAAACAGCTGTTTTCTAACCTGCAAGTAAAGGTGTTTAATAATCGAGAATGAATTTATAAAGTACCACTTACCTTTACTTAAAGTGTAAAGTACACTTCACGGGCTGATCATTAGTCCATCGGCACAAATTATTTATGTCAAATAATTTTTACATCCATACATACATATGTACATACAATTTAATTTTTGCCGCGGTAACCACTCTCATATGTATGTACATACATACATATGTCCACATACAATTTGAATTCACCCACACAAAATTAATTGCAGCCACTCCGATTGGCTTTCCGCAATTTAATAATTCGAAACCTACATAATTAAAGCAGGAAATCGTGATTTTCGTTAAACAATTTACAATTAATTAAATTCACAAAACATAAAACACGGCAGAACAGCTGACTCCCGATCAGTGCTGACACTCAAGTCTCATCAGTGCTGACACTTGAGCCAAGCCGTGACTCGGTCACGACATCCATATTTTCCTTCGTGATTTTCGTATTGTGCAAAAATATTTCAATCGACTGATTGAATTTAATTCGCAAACTATTTTCTAAAGAAAAATAAAAACCTTTTATTTATATGGAATTAATATTTTGGCTTGTCTTGGTGCATTTTGATCTTTTCCTCACAGATCCATGAAATTGATCTTGTCCGTTTAATGAATTAATTCCAAGTTTTTTTTTTGCCTTCGTTGAAAAGTTATCGGCACTCCCAATCCTACTGATCTCAATTTTTCCATATTTTTAAATACTCTTATAAATTTTAACATTTTTCCACATTGTATAAATTTTAATATCCAAGTGATTATATATCCTTATAATTATTCCCACAACTGCGAGGAAAATTATAAATCCTTCTAATTTCATTTATGCGATCTTTGCTTATTCATTGTGGTCATTAAAAAGAGGAGACATTTCTCCTTCTCACTCCTCCTCTATCCTTAAATTATACAGTCCACTTACAGCTTCGTTTCGATCTCCTTGCTTGAGAGCTCTAAGTCCACGTTTGTTGCCATTCGATTCGTAATAGCCCAGAGGACACTCTACGATGTCTCTTTCCGACTTTGTTGCCGTGTGCGAGGCATTAACGGCGTTCGAGGCTCGCGAGGCCCAGGCTTTAGCTGACGATGTGCCACTCGTCTCTATTAAAATACACTCAGACCAGCTTAAGTCACTTTGGGCAAAAGTCGAGGCAGAGTTTTCACGATGCTATAAAGCCTTGACGGCTCAAAAGAACGACGATAGTCCGAAGCACATAGCTACAATTAAAGCTAAACATGATTATTGTTATATGGTATATGTGCGAGGCGGGACTTTGTTTGGAGAGCGAATCGAGCAGTTGTCCACAAAAATGGCTCCCCCACCAGTCAGGCTCTCCGTCGATTCCACCCATCAAAGCCACACAGTTCCCCCGTGCGAAGTCGAAATCTTTAACGGAGACAGCTTGGCTTGGCCTACATTCCGTGATTTGTTTACCGCGATTTTTATCCATAATCCAAGCCTAACACAAGTGGAGAAACTTTACCACTTAAGTTGCAAAACTCGCGGTGAAGCCAGAGCCATTGTTTCTAGGTCACCCTTGACCAATGAAGGGTTCCAGTCCGCGTGTGATAACCTCACTGCGCGATACGAAAATAATCGATTATTGATTATGAGCCAAGCCAAGCAGCTTCTACAGATCCCAGCTGTAACACAAGAGTCTGGCAAAGCGTTGAGAGAATTGCAGACCTCAATTCAAGGTTGCTTAACCGGTCTTGAGCTTTCCGGAGCTCGTACAGACAATTGGGATATCCTTCTTATAGCAATCTGTACGAGCAAAATGCCCAAATCCACCCTTCTGTTGTGGGAACAGTCCGTTCCAAATAAGACCGCCGTCTCATCCTGGGACGACCTTAATCGATTCCTAACTGAACGCCACCGTGTACTAGAGGCCACAGATGTCCTTCAACCAAGCTCTAGCGGTCAGACCGTTCCATCCGTAAGCCGAAAACCTACGGCACGAGCTCAGGCCTTTTCCGCTCAAGTACAAGAGAGCTCAGCACCTGATGCGTGTATAATCTCGAATCCTGCGTCCTCCGATTCTTCCAGCAGCCCTCATGTAAACGTGGGAAGTTACTTAGCCTCCACTCGCAACACTGGCCTCCTGGGTACTGCAAGGGTAACTATTCATCATCGTGGGCAGCAGTTTCCAATCCGCGCTTTGATTGATATGGGATCCGAAGCGTCCTTTATTTCCCAAAGAATGTTTGAATTGATTAATCCTCCAAGCTGCAAAGTATCAACTAGCATTCGCGGCATTGGACAATGCGATGCTGGTAGCGGCGACAAAGTGTGCCGCTTTTAGATTTCTCCTCCTGACGAACCGCTGCGACGGTTCCAAGCAGTCGCCGTGTTGCTTTTAGTACGTTACGTACTTGGTTGTTTATGCAGTTCTTTGTTATTGCCTCTGTAGCGACTGAAAGTGTATACTTTTTAGTTCGACAGTTGTGCCGTCGTGTATAAAGGCACCTTCCAGAGATTCAGTAAGCTTTTCAATTTCTTGAGCATACTGACTTGCTGTTTTGTTTCTCTGGTTGAGTCATTTTTGCGTTTCATGGCGAAATGGCTGGTTTATTAAGAGTTATTTTTGTGTTATCTAAACTCACTGATGGTTCTTCTTCATCCATCTCTTCTTTAGCCGTTAACTTGGTTTTATCTTCCAGTGATATTGAACTTTCCAAATCAATTGTTTGTTTATATTCAATATTATATCTTTTCAATACGGATTTTGTCTTTTGTTTGCAGTCATCATAGAATGCATTTGCGGCTGTTTTTCGTCCCGCAGTTAGTTTACTATAGTGTTCTCTTAACACTGCTCTGATATTTTTCAGGCTCTCTATTATTATTTTCGAATGTTTTTCTATTGTACTTTGGGATGTTTCTCTATTCTGCGAGAGGCATTTACAAGATTTATTTAATTCTGGTGCATGTATTCTAGCTTCTCTTATTATATCATCCCAAGTAATCATATTTTGTTCAAAAAAAAAAATTTACACTCTCTTCTTTTTTCTTTTTTTTTTAATTCCCTGAGAGATTGATTGTCTCTATGGGTTCTTCAAATAGTTTATGTACCCAGGTGGGTAAAATTCTATTTTTTCGCTTTAGGCGGTTATATGCTTCTACTATGGATCTTTCTATCAAGTGGGCTATCCCTGATTTAAATTTTCTATTATTCACAATCCAGTATTTAATTTCCTCATATTTTGGATTGGTTTCGCCTCTGTTAAAGAGGAAGTCTAAGAATGGAACGTATTTGTTCAAATATTTAAGTTTTACTCGACCCATATTTATACTGTATTTAGGCCGTCTGCTCTACTCTGATATTTTTTCTTGATTATTTTATTATGCGTTGCATATAATTTCAATGCCAGATTTACGGCTACTAATATTAAAATGGCTAACAACAAAATCCCTATATATTCTAAATTTTCCCTGTGATCTACTATTTTAACGCTGTTAACCACATTAGCTGTTGGGTGGTCTATTTTGGATTCTTGAGAACCCATCTTTCTTGCAAAAAGGAATTTTGTTTCCTTGGTCGTTGAGACCTGTTTTCTATTGATCTGATAGAAAAAAAAAAGAGGGCGTCTAACGGTTAGACACGATAGAAGTGAAACCTTCCGTAAAACAAACTGAGAGAGAATGAGAGGAAAGCAGCTTTAGGAGCAGGATAATTATAGGTTCATTATAATATTGCTATAAAGGTCATGTTTTATTTTCTTCATTTTATTATTATTCATCCTCAATGCTTTCAATTTCAACAAATGATACGAGTGGCTTATGATAGCTAAAATATGATACAAATGCTTTGGTTTCGATGTTGTCAACATATCTTTGAAATACCGCGTCAATTGTTGTTTTTGATCGTGTTGTTGATTCAGTGCGATTGTTACACATTTTTAAACTGAATGTTGTATTGAGAAAGTCAATTAAAGGAACCGCTGTGTCCAATGCAAAATTTACGTTAAAATCGCCACTTAAAATCATTGGAACTTTATCGTAATCTTTTCTAAGTATCCGCGATACTTCTGGTGTATACTTTATTAAATTTTCATGAATGAATTCCGTGATGCTATTTATTGATTGATTGGGTGAAATATAAATTGCCACAATTAAAACTGTTTTTCCATTGCTCAATCTGGTTTCGCATGCACATATTTCTCACACTTTAGAGAGCTGAACAGACAGTGATTCTAGTTGCTGTGCATTCATTCATTATATATTTTGTGATACATTTTTATTTACTTTTTATACCCTTGCAGACGGTATTGTAAAATTGGTCAGAAGTTCGTAACGCACAGAAGGAGGCGTTTACGACCTGAGAAGCTGAGTTGATATAGCCATGTCCATTTGTCCGTCCGTCTGTGCGTATGCGTTTTACTCAGCCGTCTTAAGAGCTATCGGGATGAAATCTTTTTTTGGGGTTTTTTATTACCCGGGTAAGATAAAGTATGAAAATCCTTAGGATCGGACCACTATATCATATAGGTCTAGAAGAAAACATTTTGCGGACATGGCTATATCAACTCAGCTTCTCATGCTGATCAAGAATTTATATACTTTATGGGGTCGTAAACGCCTCCTTCTGTGCGTTACGAACATCTGACCAATTTTACAATACCCTCTGCAAGGGTATAAAAAGTAAATAAAAATGTATCACAAAAAAATATATAAATATATAAAAAGCATTATGAATAAAAAGCATTATGAAAAACTTCGACCAAGCTGGGAGTCGAACCCCGGCCGCCCGATCGCCAAGCGAGCACACTAACTACAGAACTCGACGGCAATTTACAAAGTGTCGACCTGGCTCTGTTGTTAGTGTGCTCGCTTGGCGATCGGGCGGCCGGGGTTCGACTCCCAGCTTGGTCGAAGTTTTTTTCATAATGCTTTTTATTCATAATGCTTTTTATATATTTGCATCTCATTCTCTCGCAGGCTAAATACTATAAGATCTATATGTGTCTCTTTTTAGTGTCGCTTTTTCGTTTCATCGAGTCTCAAATCACTCCCAACGATTCTAAAGAAGTTTTCACTTCAAAAAATTCTTTTATGGATTCGATTGTGTTTTTTTTAATGTAATTCAAAAATTTTTAAAGAGAAAAATTATCTGAACTGTATTTTGCACAGTGAGCCAGAGACGTGGAAAGATAGAAGAGTAGACATGCGTAGGCTTACAGCACTAACCATAGTACACATAGATGGGACAAACTCATGATTTTTTGATTGCAAACGCTAGCCTAGTCATGGAACCCCAGAGAACTTCGGGAAAACCCGAACGTTCGTACTCTCAATGAGAGCGTAAAGTGGGGAGAGGGCCAAGCAGCTACGAAAAAATTTCAGTCTAGCACAGACTACAGAACGACGAAGGCAGGCCTATGTCGCTTGTGATTTCGTTCTGTCTATGTATGTGTACACTCGTCGGTACATGCTCAGGCTTCGTAGTGTGTGTGTGACGTGAAGTTGTACAACATCGCATTTCAATAGCTCGCTCGACCAAAATTTTTAATTTTCGACAAAACAGCGACAATGCGAATAGGATATGCCCCTGTGGAAAGAATATTAGGAAATATTGGCATCATATTCTCGAAATCGTCGGCTTAAATAAGGTTTTTTTCTATTTTATAATTTTTTTTTTTTGTGGATTTTTTGTTTCTTTATTTCTTGTTTATTTTTCTTTTTTATTCATTTATTATTCATTTATTTTTTATTTATTTATTTATTAAAAAATAGAAAAAAAAGCCATATTGGTCGGTTCCGAAATGGGAATCGAACCAGGGATATTCCGATCGCCCAGCGAACACTCTATCGGTACAGCCACCGAGATACAAATGAATATGATGCCAATATTTCCTAATATTCTTTCCACAGGGGCATATCCTATTCGCATTGTCGCTGTTTTGTCGAAAATTAAAAATTTTGGTCGAGCGAGCTATTGAAATGCGATGTTGTACAACTTCACGTCACACACACTACGAAGCCTGAGCATGTACCGACGAGTGTACACATACATAGACAGAACGAAATCACAAGCGACATAGGCCTGCCTTCGTCGTTCTGTAGTCTGTGCTAGACTGAAATTTTTTCGTAGCTGCTTGGCCCTATCCCCACTTTACGCTCTCATTGAGAGTACGAGCGTTCGGGTTTTCCCGAAGTTCTCTGGGGTTCCATGACTAGGCTAGCGTTTGCAATCAAAAAATCATGAGTTTGTGCCATCTATGTGTTCTATGGTTAGTGCTTACAGCTTGAACAATGGTTTAATTAATTCTATGCCTACGCATGTTTTTTAGTAATAGCCTATCAAATGTTTGTTAGTAGTTGTACTGTGCAACAAGTGCAAACTCGTACATGCTTATATTATCTTGATATTTAAATAAAATTTCAATTATAATTAGAGGCAAGAGAATTATTTACTCATTGCGTTTCTTCGCTCTTTGGCGAAGTTTGTCTGGGTTTTTCATTAAAGTCCTGGAGGAGCTTCCTCTCGCGCCTTAGTCTGGCGTACTTTCCTCCTCTTGACTTCTTTTTGGGGTCTTCTTTTTTCTTGTCTTGGCGAGCCCGGTACTCATCTGTCGTGAGTGGGCGTGGTCCCTCGTTTGGACACACCTCTAATACCTCTTCGAGGAGGGGTGCGTCCCTTTGTACGGTAGGTACAGCCGTCAGGAAATCCAAGTCCTCTGGATGTGACGGTTCGGTGCTAGTCATCAGCACTGTCCTTTTTTTTTTTTATTGTTAATTTTTTGTGTGTATGTGTGTGTGTGTTCTTCTCTCTTTTTTTTTTTATTTTGTTCTTATTTAAAAATTTTTTTTTTATTCCATCAAGTAGAAATGGAAAGTACCTACTGCATTTGTGTAGCAGCATATATTGGGTACACTCAACAAGAAGCACATTTGCATTCTTGTGTCCCCTTTTACTGGGAATTTATCTTCGGTTTGTTTCGTGTATATGGTTTTTATTTGCACTGGAGTTAACAAGCTTTGAGGGGAGTGGCTGTATTGGCTCCTAAATACCTCAATTATATTTTCTCTTAAGCCCGGGTTTCTTCTGGTAACTCTTTGAAAGTAGTTATCCATCGTTACCGTTTCTCATTTTCGTGCTTTAAAATTTTTTTTTTTTTTTTTTGTATAACACACACATACACAAAATTTTGTTGGAATTCGATGTCCTGGGTCCCTCGATGTCCTTAGGCCTTGTCTTGGCCTATTGTCACGGTCGCCATGTAATGACCGGGTTCCACTTACAATAAGATTGAATTATTTAAAATACGAACACGTCGGTGTTGGTTGGTGGTAATATTCAGATTGATTTTTATTTCAAAAATATTCTTTGGCTTAACCCATTGTTACATATATATTCTTATGCTGCGAATTAGGCGACAGCTACAAAAGAGAGGGAGAGTGTCAGTACATACATACTTACATATTATTTGGAGCGCTTGCATCAAAGTGAATATATGAACATGCTTAGCTGTATATTTATGTGAGTATGTTTATGTGAATATATTAATGTATACACATAACCATATTCAAGTGCACGTAGTATAGCCTTCATTATTTACTTTTGGATAAAGAAATGAGGGATTTTTTTTAAAGGATCACGGTTTGGAACACTGAGAATCTAGATAATACGTCGGGTACAATATGGTCTTTTCTTCTTCGATGAGAAAAGCGAAGAAGGCTCTGCTGGCGCTTCAGCCAAACAAAAATCTGCGTTCTATAATTACGTCGAAATCTTAAAGTTTTAACAAGCAACGAAATTTTTCGATCGTCAAAATAAAATTTTACCATTTAGTAATACTGTGATTCCTCTGTGCTTGATTAAATTTTTACCACACATCAAAGAATATATATATATACCATTACGCCCTATGGGTGAAATACACCAAATAAATTTTTGAAGCTATTATTGGCATATTTGAACTAAATTTAACTGCATGTCAGAAATGTTCAACTTATCTACAATTCTCGTTTTGGAAGCAATCGAAGTTATGATTTTGCGACAGTAATAGATTTTTATTATCTTAGTGTTTATGCCCAACCGGGCAACACAAGGGTTAAAGGAGGCGGAAGCTTTCACCTCGCGCCGCTCTCCCGATGATGCCCATCGCTCTCCCCACAAAAGAATTCCCCACACTTCGCTCCAAGCGGGGCTTGGTGCCCTGCTCTTAAGTAAGCTAGTTTTAGTTGAATTATATACCTGAATATACGTACAAGTGAAGTGAAATTTCTCTGCGTGTCAACAATTTACTGGGAGGAAAGAAGAAAAAAGGGAAAATTCATCTAGCTGCCCCAAACCAGAAGGAAGTTCGACCCCCCTACATAATCAATTGGTCCTTCGAGCCGGATACTAAGATCCTCTCGAACCATTAGCATCGGTGGAATTTCATCCATATTTCAAGCTAAGTAATTTTTTCCAAATTATAGGTATATAAGTACATGTACATGCCTCCAGCATCCGTACCCATACTCACATACATATAATTGTTGCCCTTGATTCTCCTAATCCAAGTAAAATTACTTTCGCGCAAATTTTTCCTCCTCAAAGGAGAGAAAATTTTGGTCCCCAAATTTTCATACATATATATGTGTCCAGAACATAAGGCGCCATATTGGTTCACCCACTTCAAGTTTTTTTTCCTCGCACTTTGGCATATATATAGGCCAAGTATATAAGGCGCCATATTTTTATTTGCCTATTTCCAATATATATTTTTTTTTTCGCAATTTCAAAAAATATTAACACATATGTATGTATGTATGAAGTGAAATTTCTCTGCGTGTCAACAATTTACTGGGAGGAAAGAAGAAAAAGGGAAAATTCATCTAGCTGCCCCAAACCAGAAGGAAGTTCGACCCCCCTACATAATCACTTAGCAATTACCCAATTAGCGTGGATTAAAAGATTATTGTTGTTTTAATACCTGAAAAGCGAACATATTAAATGTAAACAAAGAAATTTTATGGTTTATCTGGCATTACATTTATTTACAGTTTTCCACATTTATTTCCATCGCAATGCACAGTTATAACATACATATATCTACTAAATATCAAACACAAAACGGAATATTTTGGAAGTAACCAAATTCCTAATGTTATAGTAAAGCAGTAATTTGAGCACTATTTGATTATGCATTATCCGAAGTACAGATTTAAAGATTTTAGGTTTTATTAATTAAAGTTGTTCTCTTCATTCATCAGCAACACTTTAAAACTTTAACTAAATGTGGCAAATAATCCAAGTATGTAGAAAGTCATTAAAATTGAAATGTGAAAAAAAACGTGAAAAAATATGTGTGTACTATTTGCCAACAGATAAATGACTGGTAAAAACAGAAACGACAATGATAATTTATAACGAATAGAACAACTATAACCTCTCATATTTATCCCCAAACTGTTGTTATTAGTGTTTTCACTATCTAAAACGGTTCTGTTTGCGTGATGCATTGCAGCAGGCCTTTCACCTGAAAATAAACACAAAAATACAAAAACAGTGGCTTAAAACAAGTTTTATTACATTTCATTGGTCTGCAGTTACCTCTCAACACATGTACTGTAATGTTAGCTGGGCGAGCATTTGATGGCGCACATGTGTAATTACCAGCGTGTTAAAAGTTTACATGTCTAATGGTAAGCACACTCATTGAAGGAATAAGAAGATATGACGATTGCGGAACAGATGTAACAGGGGGATTAAAAGTTGAAGAACTGCTAATGGTACTGCTGTTACTGAACGTCGCTCGTGATTTATTTGAACGGATATTCTGCGCCACTGCCAAAATTGATCCACTTTCATGGGTCAATTGTGCATCGGTGGATAGCGACGTCACAACAAATCCACCTTATGTATCATAATTAACCATTTTATTATCGTGATACCTATTTAAAATAAGAAGGAAATTTCATTTAAAAACGGTGTTTATGTGGGAAATGGTATTGAGAGGGAGCAATCAAAAGTAATAGAAGAGAGGAGACAAACGCGTAGTGGCCGAACATTCTAGTAGTAGTAGAGAGAGCAGGGCATAGGATCATTATATAAGTTGAGAGAGAGCTTGTTAAAGAGGCCGTGGATCATTCGCAAAGAGACTGTCAACTGAGTCGCACGTCAAGGTCCATAATTAGTTTAGTGTTATTTCTATAAGTATGTTTAAATTCTAACAATATATTGAACTCGATTGTCATCAAACAATTCAAATATTAATAAATAAATAAATATAGTAACGATCGCTAAATCAACGCTACATTTTTGGGGGCTCACCCGAAATATTGTTTAAAGAAATTAACATACAAACATATAACACTGCGTGAGTGAAAGAGACAACAAACAAAGTTCTTCGAAGTGACAAAGCAAAAACTTTTGTGTCGTCATCATTGTGTAAGAGCAAGCGAGATAGGCTGTGCTAAATTGTTGCATAAAATCTTTGGTGCCCAAATACGTTACGACGCAGACAATACACGCACGAGCATGTTTGGTAACGGACGGATTATCAGTGAATTTTTCTAGAACAGTCTAGAAATATTTGGACAGAGCGAATCAAGAAGCAAAACGTCAGCAGAGGCAGAGGCAACCCGTTGGCAGAGGCGAACCGTTGGCAGAGGCAACCCGTTGGCAGAGGCAAAGCTGGACGTAGCGTGAGGCAAAACGTCAGCAGAGGCAGAGGCAACCCGTTGGCAGAGGCGAACCGTTGGCAGAGGCAACCCGTTGGCAGAGGCAAAGCTGGACGTAGCGTGAGGCAAAACGTCAGCAGAGGCAGAGGCCACCCGTTGGCAGAGGCAACCCGTTGGCAGAGGCAAAGCTGGGCGTGGTGTGTGATAAAACGTCAGCAGAGGCAGAGGCAACCCGTTGGCAGAGGCAGAAGCTGGACGCGGCAAGAGACAAAACGTTAGAAGAGGACAGACAACCTGCTGGCAGAAATTAAACGAAGACTTCGTGGGACAGGAGCGGACTTGGGTAAATTTTTTGGGGACTATATGTATATAGTTCTAACCTTAATTGAATTTACTAAAACTAACCTTAGCATTAATTATTGGTATTGAACAAAGAAAATATTGTAATATGGAGCTTGACGAGGTTATGGCATTGCGAGTCGCAGATTTGCGAAATAAGTTGGCCGAATTGAACCTAAGCACAGTGGGAAGAAAACGTGATCTACAGAATAGACTTCTTACTCATTACGATATTCAAGACCAAGATAGCGAGGATGAAGAAGTAGAATCAGTAGTTACAGCTAGAGGCGAATTGCCCATAAACAATTGTAGTCGATCTTGGTACACCTTAAAAGATGTTGAGGGCAGTGTATCCTATTTTTCCGGCTCAGGTAGTCCCGACATTGATTCGTGGGTACAAGAGATAGAAGAGTGTGCTATTACAGTACAATGGGACAAGTTACAGACCTTTATATACGCCAAACAGTTGTTAGCTGCGGCAGCTAAATCATTTATTCGGAGTCAACATGGTATAAACAATTGGGAGATATTAAAAGCAGCACTGCGCAAAGAATTTGGTTCGAAACGATCAGCAGCTGAGATTCATAGAATATTATCGCAACGTTCTCAGAAAAGAGAGGAGACTTTGCATGAATATTTGTATGCTTTAATGGAAATTGCCAAACCAGTGAATTTGGACGATGAGAGCTTGATAGAATACTTTGTAAAGGGCATTCCAGACTCACAAGTAAATAAAGCTATTCTATTTCAAGCCAGGAATCTACAAGAACTGAAGTTTCAAATAGAAACGTATCAGAAAGTTCGTGCTTCACACAAGTCGTTAAACAAGTTTGAGGCTCAGTCAGGAGGAAAGATTAATCAGGATAAAATAATTGATACATCTAAGAATCGGAAATGCTATAGTTGCGGTGATACATCACATATCAGACGAGACTGTCCGAAGAACGACCAAAAGTGTTTCAAATGTGGTAAAGTAGGACATCGAATAGCACAGTGCAAACTAGAAAATCCAATTAAATACGAGAGAAATACAAACGTGGTAGAAAATGAAGATGTAGTAATACAGCCGTCAAGCGAATTTACTCCGTCAGGGTTAGAACTTAAAGACATCGTATATTCTAACGTTATATTTAAAGGACTCGTAGATACTGGCGCTGGATTATGTCTTATGCGAAGAAATATTTATTTTATGATTGGATCGAAACCGTTATTAGGCGGAGCTAGACACTTAACAGGAATTGGCGACAGTAAAGTGTTGACTTTCGGTAGTTTTATCATACCAGTGAAAGTGGATGGTTTAGTTATGAACATAGAATTCCATGTAGTGCCAGATCAGGATATAAGTTTTGATGCTATACTGGGTCGAACGATATTGAACACTGTCAATATAAATGTAACAGCAAATGGATCTAGGTTTGCTATGCGCAACGATATAGAAGTTTGTCACACCCATAGTATGTCAAAGAGAAAACAAAATGAGTCAGATATTCAGTGGGCAGGAGATATTGGAAATATCTTCATCACAAATATTGAAGACAGGGATAAGAGTCCAGACATAAATCTTTCGCATTTAAACCATTTGATAAAAGGGGAAGTAGAGAAATTAATTCGGAACTACCAGCCAAAAAGAAATGCAAACGCACCAGTAAGCATGAAAATTATATTGAGCGACGAAATACCTGTGTATCAGCACCCGAGACGTTTAGCCCTTTGTGATCAGGAAATTGTTGATAAACAAATTCAAGAATGGCTAGCAGAGAAAATAATTAAAACCAGTACTTCTGAGTACGCGTCGCCAGTTGTCTTAGTCTCGAAAAAGAATGGTCAGAAGCGTTTATGCTGTGACTACAGAAAATTAATCGAAAAGAAGGATGTTCCTTTGAGAGTTGCTCGTTGGGCTATGTATCTTCAAGATTTTGATTATGTTATCGTACATCGATCAGGTACTCAAATGAGGCACGTCGATGCGTTGAGTCGTTTTGCATGTTTTATGCTTGTTGAGGACACTATTAAACATCGATTAAAAGAAGCTCAGTTGCAAGATGAGTGGACCAAGGCAGTAAGGACGCTAGACGAAAAAGAAAGTTATAAAGACTTCTATATAGAGAACGAGATTCTCTTTAAAGACCCTAATTGTGAGTTGATTGTAGTGCCTTCGGCAATGGAACATGAGATTATTAGACTTGCACATACCCAGGGTCACTTTTCCGTCAAGAAAACGCAAGATTTAATCGAGAAATCATACTATATTCCCGAATTGAGAGATAAGGTTATTCGTGTGGTACATAGTTGTGTGGAGTGCATTGTTATTAACGCAAAGGCTGGCAAAAGAGAGGGATATCTAACTTCGATAGAAAAGGGTGACAAACCACTTTGTTCTTACCATATTGATCACGTCGGACCAATGGAACTTACAAATAAACGGTATAATTACTTGTTGGTTATTATAGATGGTTTTTCTAAGTACGTTTGGTTATATCCCACTAGGAGCACAGGCGTAGATGAAGTGATACGGTGTTTAGAAGTTCAAGCAACAAATTTTGGGAACCCAGTGCGATTGATATCTGATAGAGGCGCGGCTTTTACATCGCATATTTTCAAAAAGTATTGCGAGGAAATGGGCAGGTTGAAAGGATTCACAAGATTGTTATTCCAATGCTAGCTAAAATGAGTTTAGATAATCCAGCTTCATGGTATAAATACGTTGGGAAAGTTCAGCAAATCATCAACGATACGGCACCTAGAAGTACTAAGATAGCTCCTTTTAAGATCCTAACCGGTATTGACATGCGTAGATCAGAGGATGTAAACCTTAAAGAACTACTCGATGATCTTCTAATCGAAGAACTAGCAGAACACAGAAAGAAAATACGAATGGAGGCAGTTGAAAATATAAAACAAATTCAGGAGGAGAACAAGAAGTCAGCTAATCTAAAGAGAAAAGAGGGAAAACGATTCAAAATAAATGATTTGGTTGCTATTAAGCGTACCCAATATGGCGTTGGTCTGAAACTTAAAGGAAAGTATTTAGGACCCTATAAAGTAACGGCAATTAAAAATCATGGTAGATATGAAGTAGAGAAAGTTGGACAGGCGGAAGGGCCTAATAGGACATCAACTGTATCGGAATATATGAAATTGTGGGGACCGTCATTCGGGTCGAATGTACAGTCAGGAGGGCCGAATGTGGGAAATGGTATTGAGAGGGAGCAATCAAAAGTAATAGAAGAGAGGAGACAAACGCGTAGTGGCCGAACATTCTAGTAGTAGTAGAGAGAGCAGGGCATAGGATCATTATATAAGTTGAGAGAGAGCTTGTTAAAGAGGCCGTGGATCATTCGCAAAGAGACTGTCAACTGAGTCGCACGTCAAGGTCCATAATTAGTTTAGTGTTATTTCTATAAGTATGTTTAAATTCTAACAATATATTGAACTCGATTGTCATCAAACAATTCAAATATTAATAAATAAATAAATATAGTAACGATCGCTAAATCAACGCTACATTTATATAAGAAAAAAAGCAATGAGGTGTCACAGGACACCCGGGTAGATCGAAGCTCTCTAGGAATTCGGCGAGTAAACGATGAACTACAGTCATATACAATAGCAGAAATGAATGAACATGAACAACAAATGAAAGCAATAGTATTTTTCTGATAAAATATAATTTCTAACAGTGACAGTTTTTTACAAAGATATTTTCCCGAATATTTTCGTTAAAACTAATTGTTCCCATACTCTATCACGGAAATGATTGGTTTATGGTAACTGAAATATGAAATGTATGTTTGTGATTGGATGTGGGTTAAAAAACGTGAAAAAACAGCATCTATGGTTGTGTTATATCTTGTTGTAGATTCTGCAGGATTACTGCTCATTGTTAAATTTAATTCTGCGAAAAGAAAAGTTTTCAGCGGCGCAGACTTTTCATCTGCAAAATTGGCATTGAAGTCTCCAGCCAAAATCAGTGGGCGTTTATGAAAATTTGAGTTTCGACTTTAGTAAAAAATCTAGATTCAATCAGCTCCAATTCTTCTCGTTCTAAAATGTTGCCGTTGCCTACTTTAGTAAGATAGAAGCAAAAGCAGCATTGGCCTGTCTCATCACCTCAGTAAGTTGATAATATTTCAAACTGCGCCACAGATGAGGCCCCACCATACGGGATTTGATAGGTTTGTAGATTAGAGATGCTCTGAGTGGTGGTAATTGCCGTAAATCGCCGATTAAAATGACGTCTATACCACCAAATTCAGAATTATGGTCTCCAGCAATTTGTTTCAAACTTCGTTAACAATTCTGCACTAATCATGCTAACATGATCAATGATCAGTACTTTCACATACTTGAAGAGAGATCTATATAATTGGAGATTTTCGGATGACAACGGCAGGAATTTTGAAAGCGTTATCTTGAGAGCTGTATGTACGGTAGTACCACCAATCGCCACATCAGCTTTGCATGTTGAAGCGCATGCTATGTAAGCATTACAATAGATGTCATTGTCAGTAAACCTGTTGTATATCTCCATAATAAGCCTAATCACAAATGTCTTACCACAACAAGCTGGGCCAGTGAAAAATATTTGGAATGATGACTCATTTGGTGTTTGTAGATGATGAATAATATGCATTAATAGCTTCTGTTGTCCACTGTTTGCTGATCAGACGGCGCATGAGCAAATCCTGTCGGAAAACGATCAGTTAGATCCATAATCCAACTGACGCGGCATCTGTGAAACCCAAAATCCATCCCAAGTATTTCTTCTACCCTTTCGTACTCGATACTCAAATCATAATAACAGTCATTCAGTGAAGTAAACAATCAAGCGTGCAGTGTGAAAATTAAACCGTATTAGATGGCTCAAAATAAACGATCTTTCGAGGAAGATGATTCCAAACCAAGAAAAAAGTCTAACATACCCGTGAACCAGCCTCCCATTGCGACAACGTAAGTATATTGAAATTTGTCAGCGACTACGTTTTTTTTGCATTGCCGTCAAGTTGGCGCCAATTGCAAAATGAATAGAAAATTATTGGAACGCGCACAGCTGAGAACTGTATTTTTGGGTGTAGGTGGGCGGAGAGGACTTTTCATATTCAAAAAATTTATTTTGAAGGATTCAAAAAATTCACCTTGCAGCCGTCAGCGTCGGTTGTGGCCAATCAAAGCAAAAATAGAGTTTCTCAATCAATTTTTAGTTTTTAACAATCGAATTTGAATTTAAAATTGAACGAGGAATTATCCGACCGCATAACCGCTTACCATAAAAATAAAAATAACATAAAATTAAACATAACTTAAGCTTATTTACATATATAATTTACTTGCACTTTTCTCAGCTGATGTCAATCGATTGTTCAATATCTTTATCGATTATCGATAAATTATACAAAACTTGAGTCTCTCTGACTAGACAGAGAGACATAGGCGGACCAATCACGGGTGTTTCAATGTCGTCGGTCCTTGTCTCTCACGAACAATTAAGAGAAAGGAAAATCTGACGCGCTGCAGATCTGACGTCTGACGAATTCAAAAAAAAATTTCCTACCGCGACCGACCACCCCAACGCGCCTAAGAGAGCTACGCTCTAAAAACATATTTTTTATGAGGTATATTATAAAAATTACGTATATTAATAAATTGCCGCTATAAAGTAAAATGTTAAGCGAAGAGCTTAAGGTTTACCCAACCAAGTTTTCTCCTACTCTTCCCTCCCGTAAAGCCCTCAACGTGAAAACAGTTGTATTTAAAAAGTCTCAACTTCACGAAAGAACAGCCAGCTTATACTTCAAATCAAATTTATTCCTGCTTCATTAAACTGAAAAATATTGCCAAGAGGGGCATATAAAAAGACTTCCCATTACACAAGGGTTCAGGAAAAACCAAACAATAAAGGGAAGCCACCACAAAGTCTTGTGGCACTGGCATTCCTAACACCAGAGCCCATGGAGGTCGATGCCTCTTCAAAGTATAGGCAACCAACCAGTTATTCAGGAAACAAGTCTACAAAATCTGCATATGGGTCGAAAAAGAATCAGCAGGTTCATTTCACGTCTTATGATCCCCCTGGGAAAGAAGTATTTGATACAACAGCAGAGGCGAGCGTCCTGGCAGCTAGTGACGACTAGTCAGATGGTGACGAATCTTGTAATTTTTTAGGGAACACTTCTCCTACCGTTCATCACAAGAACAGTAGAAGGAAAAACAAACTACTTATCGATCCGGAGGCTTCAAAAAATTATATTCGCCCAATGACCGTATTAAAATTCATTACCGCCGCAGAAAAAGCATTTAATGTCATTTCCTTACATGGGAGCTCAAAGGTAACAGAAAATTGTCCAATACATATTTTTTTAATTACAAACAATGGATCTGAGTCCATTAATTTTACCCGTTGCCCACAAGTAAATTTAATTCACATCGACGATACAGTCGTTCCGGATGCTGTACTTAAGTCTTTCAACAAGATGATGGACGAAAAAGTCGGAGCGTTCGCAGATCCTGGCGAGGCTATGCCATATAACATAAACACTGTGGCAACTATACGAATAAATGGGGACCGGTATACTCTAAACTATATCATATTATCGAAATTTAAATTACATTAATATTACTAACTTGCACCGTATCACTCGTTGCGTTTTTGTTTGTTTTTGTGTTAATAATTATTAACAACTTTAATTTATTGCTTTTCTAATAACCTTTCTTGGTTTTTTTCCTTTCTTCCTCTCTCTCCCACCTTAATCTCATTTTTTCTTTCTCGTAAATCAAAAGCAACGCTCATTTGTTGTTGTCTTGCAAATTCTTTAAGTTCTTGTTGCAGTGTTTTTGATTTCTCGCTTTCGTTTCACTTGTCGCCGTTATTTGCGCTCATATTGTAGTCTGTTGTGTGTCTCTAATATAGACTCTATATCTCTTAGTCAGTGCTCTCTTTTTCTTTTAACCCCTGTGCACCCTCAACATCTCTCTTTCTTATTATTTCTAGACCTCAGAGTGAGTTATATATTTTAATACCAAAACATTTCTCACTTAAACTAGTTTGGTTACTAATTCTTCTTATTACCTCATAATGCCTGTCTGTTCGGTTAAAAATTGTTTGCAGCCCGCCCCACCCCTGAATAGTTTTATTTACTATTGGTTGTATAAAACTACAGTACATGTTAAGTGCGCCGGCTTTACATGCAGGGTAAAGGATCTTTTAGATTAAAAAAAGGGTCTCAAATGGGGATAAGAGTCTTGCCGTATTGTGGAAGATGAAATGGAACTTTTCATGCGGCAAACAAAGGATAACCTGATGAGTCTGTCCGCCAGTTTTCTTAAACTCTCGCTAGAGTTTAAAACTGTCGAGTCTCAGTTTAGTAGTTCAACGCTACTGGCTGAGTCTCGAAAGCTTAAGAAGGCGGGAGAACAGACTTCTGATGTGTCCTTGCGTTTGCCGGTTCCGACCCCTTCTCAACCAATGCAAACTCCAATTCCGCAGACTGTCTGTAGTGTCCGTTTTGTCTGGGCCAGAATCTACACCCATTGATTTTGCCGACAGGGATTCTAGTGATAGTAATGCCGGAGTGCCACTTGTTGCAACTAACGCTATGTAATGACCGGGTTCCGAGTTTGAGTATTAATTATAAAGTTTAAATAAAAACAGCGGCACGTCTGTGCCCTTAGCTGTGAGTTTTGATAATCATTTTACTTTATTTCGTTAAAGAGTTCTTAGCCTATATCTGTTCTTATGCTGCCGTTGGACGGCAGATACAAATGGAAGGGGGGGGTGGGGGTTTGTGCGGAGCGAGTGTACTCACATAGTTGGACGCTCACAGTCTGGGCGGCCAAAGTGCTGACTCAGCGGTCACACGCTCTCTTAGCCCTAGCTCATATTACGCATATGCATAATCAGTATGTTTGCATGTGCATGCCTGCACATACATATATACAAACAATTGAAGATTGTTTATGCTTGCAACCACGTGTTACAAGTTGAGCTATACTTTAAGTATGAATGATAGGCGACTATGTGAATGCACTACACCTCCCTTTTTTAAGAAATGACGTAATATACATATGTAGTCATTTAGAGAAAAAAATTTTTCTTTTGAGAATTAATTTTGGATAAAAAGTGTTTTTTTTTTTGTCTTTTTTCTTTGTATGTTTTTTTTTGTTTGTTTTGTTTTTTTTTTTGTTTGCATAAAATTTAAAAAAAAAATTTATATAAAATTAAAAAAATCTTTCTTTTTTTTTGAAAAGGTTGATCAGACCTAATTATTTTTTTTTATTATTTTCTCATGAAACGTTTCATTTAATGCAAATTTTTAATCTATCCTTATGTACTTTTTGTCTTTTATTCTTGCTATCTTTTATAAAAATGTTTTGATTATCTCCTATTTTTTCTACTATATATGGTCCTAAATATACTGGGTCTAATTTATGCCCTGCTTCATTTCTTATTAATACTTTATCTCCTACACTTAATTCAAAATTTTTACTGGTTTTATCATATAAATCTTTCCTATAAGCCTTGGCTTTTTCTAACATAATTCTAGCTCTTTTATATGCTATTTCTAATCTATATTTTACTTCTTTAGCATAATCATTTAAATTGTAAAGGGGGTCTATTCTATCAATTTTATTAAAATCTATGAACTGTTTTGGCAATCTACCAAATACGAGTTCATATGGACAATACTCGTGTGTTGCTGATGGTGTCGTGTTGAAACAATAAGTGAAATATTGAATCCAATCATCCCAATCAGACTTATCTGCAGAGATATATGAACGAATGTATTCATTGAATGTTCGATGACTTCGTTCAATTGTCCCTAAAGTCTGGTGGTGATATGCAGTAGAGGTGAGATTCTTGATCTTCATATACTTGCATATATCAGTTATTACTTGGTTTTTATACTCTGTTCCCATGTCCGAAATGAACGTCTTCATTGGACCGTACTTGAGTATAAAGTTTTCAAAAATTGCTTTTGCGACATTGTTTGCACTTTTGTTTTTGATCGGTATGGTTACTAAATATTTTGTTAGGTCACATATTAATGTGACTATATATTCGTTACCATGCTCCGATTTTGGTAGTGGACCAATTGTATCCACTATCACTATGTCGAAAGCGTTTGCTGGTGTTTCAGTGAAAGTCATAGGAGTTTTTGTATGTGTCGTTGTTTTAGACACCTGGCATTTTTGACATTTACGTACGTACTCTTTTATATGACGTGTCATATTTTTCCAATAGTAATGTCTTTTGATTTTCGATATTGTTCTTGTAATGCCACTATGACCTCCTTGAATTGGATCATCATGGTATGTAGACAGTACTTGTTGTATTTCTTTCTCATTTCTTAAATGGGTCACCGGCTGGAGTAGCGCTACTCGTAATGATCTTAATATTTTATTGCCCATTTGTTTGAAAGTATCTATTGAAATTGATTCAAAGACCTTTTCACTCGGTGCCACTTTGAGTTGGCGGATGTTTAATATACCGGCCTCTTTTTCAAGCCTTTGGAAGAGCTGACCTAAGTCGAGAATTCCATTAGTATATATGTCGCTAACTTCAATTCTTGCGATCACTTTATTTCCATGCTTAAAGAAACATTTAGATTCTGTGATGCGCAAGGCACTACTTTTCGTACTTCATCATTTGCAATGACTTCGTACACGTTGGGCTTGGATACATTTAAATGATTTTGCCTTGGCAAAAGTTCATTGTTTTTAACTGTACAGTTCTTCTCTTGTCTACTTTGTCGCCTGGTAGTGACTTTCAGGACTTTATGTTGAATGTCTTTTAAATCGGTTATTGTTATGCGGGAAAGTGCATCCGCAACAAAATTATCTTTTCCCTTTAGGTATTCTACTGTGAAATCATATTCTTCAAGTTCCAGCCGCATGCGTGTTAATTAGGAACTTGGATTTGTCATTGAAAATAAATATGTTAGTGGTCTGTGATCTGTTTTTACTGTAAAATGTTTTCCATAAATATATGGTCTAAAATGTGTTATTGCCCAATGAATTGCTGCTAACTCTTGTTCTGTTGTACTTTTATTGCTTTCGCCTTTTGTAAATGAACGTGATGCATAAGCTATTGGGAGTTGAAGTCCACTATGGTACTGAGTTAGAACCGCTCCACAAGCTTGTTTACTTGCATCAGTTATTATACAAAATTCTTTGCTAAAATCGGGATATTGAAGTAGTGTTGGATGCATAAGCTTTTCTTTAAGATGCATAAATGCGTTTTGGCATTCGCTCGTCCATTCAAAAGGGACATTCTTTTTGCATAATCTAGTTATGTGTCGCGAATGGTCGGCGAAGTTTTCTATGAAACGACGGTAGTAATTACAAAATGCTACGAATCGCCTCGCGCTATCTGCATCATGCGGAACCGGATAGTTTTTTATGACATCGTATTTTTTGTCATCGGGCAGGACTCCTTTATCAGTGCATTTGTGACCTAGGAATGTCACTTCATGCATAAAAAATGAGCATTTTTCTGGATGCAACTTTAGGTTGTATCTCCTACATACGTTAAAAACATCAGTTAAGTTTTTGATCATATGTTTTTCGGAACATCCTATCACCATTAAGTCATCCATATAAAGGAATGCCTGCGAAGGTTCCAATCCTGAAAATGCTATTGTCATCATTCTCTGGAAAGAGTTCGGTGCTATTTTAAGTCCAAATGGCAATCGCGTGAAGCGATATGAGCCATTGCTTGTTGAAAAAGATGTTACGTTTCTTGAACTTTCTTCTAGTTCAATTTGGTGAAAACCGGACATTAGGTCGAGGCAGGAGAAGTATTTAGGTCGACCCAATTGGTCTAGAATGTCATCAATTCTGGGAAGCGGAAATTTATCGGACAATAATTTTTTGTTTATTTGACGATAGTCAATTACTAATCGCCATTTCTTTTCTTCTGAGTTAGATTTCTTTGGGACTAATAAGAGTGGGCTATTGTATTCGGATACAGATGGTTCTACGATTTTATCATTTATTAATTTTCCTACTTGTTTTTGGATTTCTTCTATTTGGCTATGCGGACTTCTATAGTTCTTAATATAAATAGGTTCATCATCCCTTAGTCTTAATGTTTGCGTATAGAAATTGTTTGTTGATATCGATTCGGTTTCTAGTCCGAATACATCGCTATATTTGGTACATAATTTTGTTAACTGTTCTTTAAATTGAGGGGGGAAATTTTTCTTTAAGCTATTCAAAACTGTTTCACATCTGATGTCTGGGTTTGTTCGGACAATTTCGTAATTTGAAAGTGTTTCATATTTTAGTTTTCCTACATTGACCAATTGGTCAGAATTAGTTGTATTCAACAGACGGACGTAAACATGTTTGGACGTTGCTATTGTATTAGCGACATAAATTCCATTGTGAATTTCTTGATTTGGTATCAATATGCACTCTTCTTCTGTGTTTATTTCTATTTTTCGGACCACTTGGGATCTAGCTGGTAAAAGTAGTGCATTATTGCCTGAACTATATGTAATCGGAACATAAATCGGATAATTTAGGTTGTTTGGTCTAATTATTAACCAATCTTCGGTTGGGTTGAAGTCTAACTGGCAATTGAATTTTTTTATGAAGTCAATGCCGATTATTCCATCGCATGGTATTGCGAAATCGGGATCTACTAAATGGAATTCATGTGGAATTATGTATTTGGCTGTTTGAATTTCTATTGCTGTGATTCCTTTGGATTGAATTATTCCTTGGCCTATGCCTTCAATGTCTATAATTTTATTGTCTTTGATATTGTAATTATCTGAATTTATTTTTAGGAGTGATATATCTGCTCCTGTATCTACTAAAAATGTTAAATTTGTGTTTGTTTCGTGATTTGTGAAGCAAACAAATATGTTAAGACTAAGGTTGATAGTGTAAATTTTTGGATTTATTGTGTGTTGCCTAAAGGGTTCTGTTGGTTTTCCGATGTATTCTGTAATAATCTGACATTACCGGTAATTTAACCTCGGTTGAAGTTTCCTCGGCCTCTTCCTCTATTCTGGCCTCGTCTTCCACCACGGTTATTATTATTATGGAAGTTGTCATTGTTGTTGCTGTTATTATTATAGTTATAATTTCTTCCGCGATTATAACCTCGGCCTCCTCTATTGTTATAACTTGTACCTCGTCGATAATATAGGACTGAATTGCTTTGTCCTGTTATCTCAGTACAAGTGTTTACAAATTTGGATACAGCATCATCCATATTTGTGAAAATACCTCCCATCATGATGTTCTTAACCCTTTCTATTGTGCAATTTTTCGTCATTGCCTTTACTGCTGTTACTGTGCTATACTTGGTAGCAAGAGTTGGGGTCACACCATCGCTGATGTAGGCATCTTCAAGGTCCTTTGCTAACTTTTCCACCTCTTGGGTGTATTGAGTAGCAGTTTTGTTTCTTTGCTGGAGATTGAGAAGCTTAGCTGATACCACTTCTACCGACTCTCCCTTCACTGTTGTAGACAAGTGAGTAATGATCTCACCTATTGTCTGTTCAGTGGTTATCAAATTTCTGGCGTGGCCTTTTAATTTTGTTTTTATCAGGCTTATGGCTGTTTGCTCATGGTCGCCTTTTAGTGTGTTTACTAGATTCAAAGAATCTAGGAAACTTTGCAAATTTTCTGGCTTACCGTCATAGTCTGATATTAGACTTGAGGCCAGCTTCAAAAAATCTACAACTGTTAGTGCCATTTTAGTAGGGATTATTTCTTCGAACAATGATTCAATGTCACTATCTTGTTCGATGTCGACTGTTGGCTTTGACTCATTTAGCTCGCTTAGTTGATTTGCATCGAACTCGGCTAAAGCTAATGGTTCTTCTGGTATTTGTATTTCCAGACTTCTTCTCGCGCTTATTTTTGTCAACCTTTCATTTAAAGATTGTATTAAATTGTAGCACTGTGTTTTATGAGCAGGAGTAAGCTGGTCGTCGACCAATTGAATTTTTAAAACAATATTATTATATTGTTGAATAAGGTTATTTATGTGTAATTTTAGAGTTTCTATTCTAATAACTGTATCTTTATTGATACAATTATATGATCTGTTAAATTTGTCTCTGGAATTATTTAGATTTTTTACTAAATTATTCCATTCCATATTTTTTAGATCTTGTCTAAGTCTATGGCCCTACTTTGGTATTTCTTTTTGATGCATCTATTGTGCAATTTATAAAGTTTCGTCAGGGAGTTTGCTAATAGCAAAACGACGATTATTACTAATAAAATTGTTATAAATTTTAAGTCGATTGAAGATGTTTCGACAGTATTTATAACATTAGCGGTTGAATCCGCTACCTTGGACTCATGGTCCAACATGGTAACTAATTTTCTAATACTTTCTTCTGTACTATCTAGCTTTGATATGGAGTTCGACTCCATACATTTAATGAGAGTTTCATGGGAAAATTTGAAAATTTGAATTTGAACTTTGAGAAGAAAAAAAAAATTGTAAGCTCTCTTTGTATTTCTTTTTCAATTTTATGCAAATATAGGTATTGATATTTAGTAATTTTTTTTTATTAATATTTTTTTTTTTAATTTTGGAAATCTCAACTGTTTAAACAGTGAGCCAGAGATGATTTTTTTTTGTGCATCAACTGCGAATGCAGTGAGCCAGAGAAAAGGAAAAGAGTTAAGGGCATGTGGTAGACTTACATAAGTTTTACAATTTTGATTAAATCTATGTCTACCACATGTGTTAGTACAAGCCTATTTTTTTTTTTAGTAATTTGTAAACAGCGGTTTCCCGCATAGATTTGTTATAAATAATTAAAATTAAGGGCAAATTGGGGCTACTGCAATTATGCAGCCCGTTTGCCGTTGTTTCGCACCTTGGCGAAGCTCGTTATTTATTTGTTGCAGGCGCTCTATGTAGCGCTGTCGGTCTTCTTTTTCTTTGGTGGCCTCCACCATGTCCTTCATTAAACGTCTCTGTTGTAGTAGCTTTATCCTCCGGCCGCTTCGTTTATGTTTTGGTTTTTCCTGTTTCCTTGCAGTCCTCGCCTTATATTGCTCTATGGTAAGAGGACGGGGTCCATCGGCTGGACACGCCTCGAGTGCTTCCTAGAGTGTTGGCGCGTCCCTTTGCACGACAGGTGCAGAATTTCCAAATCCAGTGTCACTCATGTGGGCATATTTGCCTTCTCCGACACTGTGGCCTTAATTGGCTGCTGCTGTTGCTGATATTTCGCCGCATCAATTATTATGCGGGGGGGTGTGCGGAGCGAGTGTACTCACATAGTTGGACGCTCACAGTCTGGGCGGCCAAAGTGCTGACTCAGCGGTCACACGCTCTCTTAGCCCTAGCTCATATTACGCATATGCATAATCAGTATGTTTGCATGTGCATGCCTGCACATACATATATACAAACAATTGAAGATTGTTTATGCTTGCAACCAAGTGTTACAAGTTGAGCTATACTTTAAGTATGAATGATAGGCGACTATGTGAATACACTACAGCTACAATTAATGCGCTAGCTGATGAAATTCATTTAATGCCGAAACCATTGGTGGGAAAACATAAAAACCCACCTAAAAAACATATTTTTGTTTCGAGACTTCTCCCTGATGCTACATCGGATGATGTCATGTCCCACATTCGGGCTAAACTGAATGTCTCCAATATATCAATAGAAAAGTTCAAATTTTCATATTCTAGAGAAATTTCATCTTTTAAAATCAGTGTTCCAATTGAGTTCTTTGACTGTATCTGCAGTTCTAGCTTCTGGCCGAAAAGCTTAATTGTGAAGGAGTTTACAGCCAGAAAAAAGAAGACACGGGGCCAAACAAGGATTCCTTCACCATATATTCCTCTTTCTTCCTCATCTATTCCCACTCCTTCCTTATCTATTCCTTCTTCTACTCTATCAAAAAACTAACAACTTCCTTCTCTTTCGGCTATTAGAATGTCAGAGGCCTTAATACTAAACTTACTAAACTCTTTGTAAATAATCTGTCTTTTGATTTTGACCTAATTGTCTTTACTTACACTTGGTTTGAACCTGACGTTTTTGACGGTATAGTTTTACCCTCTAATTTCAATATTTTTAGGCGTGATCGTACTGATCACCGCTCCAATAGGAATGGCCAACCTACTGTGGGCGGTAGATGAATTAACCGATGTCAGAATATTTTGGAGATTCGGGTTTCAATTGCTTTAGATTAATAGTAGTTTATTTTACTTCTTAATGAATATATTATTATTTATTATAGTTATTATTTATTTTAGTTATTATTAATGAAATGTCGATATCTGTCCTAGTCTTCTCAACGCTCAGCAGCGACTGCCTAACGTCAGACGCGCTAAACTTCGTCGAAGAGTAGCAAGAGAGCAAGTGTGACCGTCTCTCCTGCTACAACTCGGCCGTCCTGACCGTAAGATCTCCTGATCCTTACATAATTAACATTACAATAAGGTGAAATCTTATAACTACAAATTAGTTAAGGTACATTACATAAAAGTCTATTAGAGTTAACATTATTTTCATTTGCTTAAGCATAACTTTTAGTCTCTTTTTCTTTTACCTATCCAATGTTTTATATTGTGGCTACTCCAAACACCTTGATAAGGGTTACGACTAATCTGAAAGCCTTCCACATCCTTAATTAACAATCGGTAATTTTTTAAAAACCTTGTCTCTCACGTAAGGCCCTTTGTGTTTTGGGATTAGCTTTTTTGACGCTCATATAGTTGAATCAAAATTCTTCACCATAATATAATCCCCTGCCGTATATCCTGTGGGTGCTACGCTTTTGCTATTATACTGCTGGTCATTGTACTTCTGGCATTGCTTCTGATGTATTTCCCCATCCTTTCTAATTGTTCCCAAATTTCTTGGAGCATTCACTATTCCTAACTGCTCTAGTCCTTCTCCTAACTCATCACCGACTTTGCCTTTTTGCTCTACTCCAAAGAGCATTTTGCTTGGTAACTGCTTAATGCTCCTATGAAGTGTGTTATTTAAACAATGTTCAACATTCTCAACTATCAAATGCCAATATATACCCTTTTCTGGTTCTGGTTCTCAGGGTACGATTCACCCTCTCAATTTGGCCATTAGCTTGAGGGGATCCTGTGGCAATCTTAATGTGCTTAACGTTATTCTGAGTTACAAACATCTCGAACTCTGATGACGTGTACAGTGTCGACTGTAGGCCCTAAAATAGTCTTTAAGAGCTAGAAACGCTTCTTTAGTATTCGTCGTCCATCAATAATAACAAACAAGTGCTTTTTGCTTCTGCCTGATGCTATAGGACCACAATGATCAATGTGAATTAGTTCAAAGGGTCGATTCCCTTTAGGAATACTGTGCAATATTCCTTCCTCTTTTCGCGACTTTGGCGAATACGCAACACACTTTAAGCAATTGCTAGTGTGTTTTACCACTTTCTCCTTTTTGTTAGGAAACCGATACGCTTTCGAAATGGCATCCATTACTTTATCTCTGCCGATATGACCTATTTCGTTATGATACTTGAAAAGGATTGACTCATTCCATTTCACTCGGTACACAAAACAACAACCTTTCGTCATTGGTTTTCCCGTAAATTATTCCGTTTCTCATTTCAAATAACTTATCCTCAGCAAATTCCAACTTTCTTTTCACTTCCCGCAACTTTTCGTCCCTGTTCTGGCACATAACAAGATGGTCTTCAAAACTATTTGTATCTACAACAAGTATGTTCGTACATCTGCTAAGCGCATCTACATGTTGCATCTGTTTGCCTGCCCTGTGCACTACTTGCACTATCATAATTCTGTAGCTCAAGAGGCCATCTCGCAATTCTTGGGTTTAATTCAATTCGATTGAGAGTGAGAGTCAGCGAATTACAATCTGTAAGTACTTTAAAATATCCCTGCAAATACACTCTGAACCTGCGGACTGCATATACTATTGCCAAGGTCTGTAATTCGAAACTGTGGTACTTTGATTCTACATCAGACGTCCGTTTCGAGAAATAGAAAACAGGGTGCAGTTTTTTGTATTCTTTCCTTTGCATTACCATTGCCCCAAACCTAACGCGCTCGCATCACAATGCGGCTCTACTACGTCCTTGTGGTTATATATTGCCAACACCGGCGATTCTACTAATATATCTTTGAGCAATGAAAAACAATCCAGCTCTTTCTTTCCAAATTTAAAAATACTATCTTTCTTCAATAGGTCATAGAGTGGTTTTGCAAGTAACGAAAAGTTTCTAATAAAACGACGAAAATAAGAGGCCAATCCCAAGAAACTTCTTACTGTGTGAACATTTGTTGGTATGGGACAGTTCTTAACCGCCTCTACGCCCTTGTCATCGGTTCTTATGCCCTCTTCCGATATGAGAAATCCCAAGTATTTAATGGTTGACTGAAAGAACTCACACATATCTATACGCAATTCCAGCTTGTTTCTGATTATCCTTCTAAAAACTTCTTTCAGTATATCCAGGTGCTGTTCGGCAGTTCTACTGGCTACCAATATATCGTCTTGATACACTATTACTTTACTATCTCTAATCATGTCTGTAAAAATTTTGTTAACAACTCTTTGAAACACTGATGACTAGCCTAACGTAGTGACGAAAGATGTATATTCAACTGAGTTTTCCTCGATGAACACGTGAAAATAGCCATCTTTTAGATCCAATTTAGAAAAAAATCGTTTGTCGCCAAGCTTGTATAATAAATCGTCTATCAGAGGTATAGGGTAGTTATTTTTAACCAAAACTTTGTTCAATCTCCTAAAGTCAATGCACAACCCTAACACGCCAGCTTTCTTAGGCACTAACACAATGGGTGATGCATACTCCGGCTCACTTGATCTTCTTCTCCAAGTACCCATCTAACATCGCCTGAAATTTCTCTCCTCAGAATATGACAATCTTCTAGGCGCACAACTGAATGCCTTCGACCTCTCCAAGTTGAGCTTCATTTAACATTTTACATCATGTGCTACCAAATATGAACTCCCAAACAATTGCTAAAACTTTTTCCGGATTGTAAAATCTAATCCTTAACCTATTTTGCAATTAACTCCAGTGTTGAAACACTCGATATTTAATAATTCAAATTCTACTTCGCTTAAAGCTCTCACATCAGCAGTTTCTTTTCTTTCTTCACATTTTGTATCAGATCTAACTTGTTCATTGACCAACTCAATAGCAGCTTTATTCATACTTTTCGTAACCATTCTGCTTCTATCTCCATTCTCTGTTTCACTAACAATCTTACTTTCAATTTCCTTCAACATTTCGCTAACAATTTCGCTATCATTCCCCTTAACTATTTCGCTAACAATTTCCTCTTCCTCACCTTCAGGTTTACATTCTCTCGTGACTATTCTATTCTTATAATTTTTTCATTAACTATTTCATCAACTGTTCTCTCAACATTTCTAGCTATTTGCAAATCTGTATGGCATCTCTGAAATGATAAGGACTCAAACTCCGACCGCTCACCAAGTTAATTTTCGCCTTCTCTCCTTTTAAGTGTAACCATTTTCAAGGCATTTAAGTCAACTTAATATTACATGCTTTCATAAACTCTCTTCCCAAAATTACTTCATGGCTCATAGACTCATTATCAACGACTATAAAATGAAAGAATACTTTTATTGAATTCTTGAAAACAAAACACTTGACTTTTCCTTATGACAAAAGTGGACTCTTATTTAATCCGTAATATTTATGATTAAGTGAAATTAAATGTATCTTTTCTGGTAAACAAGAGATTTTAATAAGTAAAACTTCACTGCCTGAGTCTATGAAGCATGCTATAATTAAGTAAGGATTAGTTGGTGTTTTAAAATATATCTTAACATATCTTTCGTCTTCGCACCCTTTAGCTAGCTTCTCTTTATTAAGTGGACATTTGGCCACCCAGTGATCCAAAGCACCGCATCCGAAGCAGGACCCTGGCATTCTGTCGGGTTTCTTACAGTCCTTGCTCATGTTGCCCTTCGAGTTGCAGTTGTAGCATCGGAAATCTTCTTTGGAACGTCTGCCCGTAGCGGCCACCTTTGTAGTTTCTCTTGCTGATCGCTGTACGGGTAGCTGAATGCCTGAAAATGCACGGCGTAATTGTGCAATGCGCTTGAATCTTTGAATCTGCGCTTAAATGCGGAGTCCCTCCACAGGAATCCCTTCAATGGCTTTGTCTACTCGCTCCTCTTTGCTGATGCAGATAGCATCTGACAGCCTGGCCTTCTCATCGATGTAACTGACGAACTTTTCATTGGCGCTCCAAATTCGAGACTCGAATAGTCGCCTGACATCTGCTTGAGACACAGTTTTTCCAAACGACTCGACAAGCTGCTCACAGGTTCCAAAATGCGCGTACCATTCATGAGCCCGTCCTTTTAGCTTGGAGACTAGAAGCATGTGCATTTGTACACCTTTGATTCCATATACACCGCTTATATTTGTCGGCTGCGTGACCCATTTCTTTCCACACGAGTTCCCATTAATTTCCTTTTCCTTTGCTAAGTGGAATTTGCAGCCGACGAAAAACCGCTTTCCAACATTTCCTCCGAGCGCTGGTTTACCAACACTGGTTCACGACGCTGGTTTTGCGCGCCAATTGGTCCTGGTTCACTACGCTGGTTTTGCGCGCCAATTAGTTCTGCTGCCGTCTCGTTTTCGCTGCCTTCGTTTTCCCCGCCGCTGTCGTGCCCCGCGCAACAGTCGTTGCTCGTCGGCACTAAATCTTCCATTTCGTTTTCCGTCTGGCGTTGAGGCGTCACTATGTCGCCTTGTGGTCGCAGCAAATCGCACAATTTTTTCAGCACGACATCTGTGTTGTTGTCACCCTCTTTCTCATTTGTGATCTCTGACATTTGATTGTTACTTTCGTCTTCTGTACTTTCCTCGACAGTGTCAGTTTCAATAGATATGGAACAAGCTCCTCGTCGATCAACTGGATTATCATTTAAGCGCGCCATAAGCTCGGCCTTTGACCCTGTAGTAGACAAGTCCAACATCTCCAGCCAATTCTTTAAATTTGGCAATTGTGAGCCTCAATGTTGATATCCATTGCGTTAAAGTTTACCACTTCTGAAGTATCTACTTGTGAAGTATCTAGAACTAGTCCAATGGTGTTACCAGAGGATAGTTTCTATCGAGTTTCCCAGCTTATGTCCGAGTGTGTTCCTTTGGTACACCCCCGATGTTTTCGGAAGACTGACTTTTCCACCGATCGTTCCTATGGGAGCTATATGATATAGTTACCCGATCTTTATCAAATTCGGCACAATCATTAACAGATATATTAAACTAACAAATGTTTAATTTGAAAGCAATCGCGTCAAAAGTAACGAAGTTATTGACAAAAGTCACTGTTTTCGAAAGATCGTTCCTATGGGAACTATATAATATAGTCACCCGATCTTGATCAAATTTTGCATAGTCGTTTATATGTGTAGTTAACTCACCAATATTAAATTTCACGACAATAGCTCAGAAAATAACGAAGTTATTGAGAAAAGTCACTGTTCGTGACTTTGCCATTTGTATGGGAGCTATTTGATATAGTTATCCGATCCGGCTGAATCCGAGATATACAACGCCTGCAGTATATACAAGCCTACATGCAAAATTTCAGCTCTGTAGCTCTAACGGTCTAGGAGGAAAATTAATATACCCTTTTTGCAAGGGTATAAAGATAAATGGAGAATATGAAACATTAAGAGCCTTGATTGATAGTGGATCTCAAAGCACTATTTTATCTGAAGAAGCCGCTCAAATGTTAAAATTACCCAAGATCAAGAAACAAACGGAAATAAGTGGCGTATCTTCAATAAAACCTAGAACGTCGAAATACAAGGTTAATATTGAAATGAAGACGCGTGACTCTGAAATAGAACTTCTTAAGGTTGAAGCAATTGTATTGCCGCAATTAATGAAAGCTCTTCCGTTAAAAATGGCAAATAGACGAGTCTGTAGTAGCTACAACAATAGATATCACGGATATGGAGCGTTTCTGGAAAATGGAGGCAGATGAAAATGATGATACGGAAGCTAGCGAATGTAAAGAAAATTTTAGCAAGACGACTAGGATTGATGCCTCAGGAAGATATGTAGTAACGATCCTGTTTAAGCAAGAAAAGGAATTAGGTGACTCGAAGGCGCAGGCAACTGCGCGATTTCTTAACTTGGAAAAAAAGTTTCAGAAAAATCCAAAATTTAAGGAGGAGTACGAAAAATTCATTAACGAATATTTGGAGTTGGGCCATATGGTCGAAACTAAGAATGAATTTGAGAAAATGGATTTCGAATAAGTCCGAAATTGTCGAAGAGGTTATTGATACAGGCGATAATAAGGTATTAAAAATTGATGAGAACGAGGCAATTAAAAGCTTGGGGTTGCAGTGGGAACCAATTAAAGACGAATTTAAGTTTAAGGTACTCTGTGACGAGAATAGGAAGGTGAATAAAAGAGGTGTGCTATCCACACTAGCCAAGATTTATGATCCACTAGGCTGGCTAGCACCTGTAACGGTAATAGGCAAGTTATTTATGCAGAAGTTGTAGTTAGCTGAGCAAAATTGGGATCAAGAGTTGTCCGATAACGAAACAACAGATTGAAAATCCTTCAGGGATAATTTGGTGTATCTGGAAGAAGTCAAGTTACCCCGATGGATCAAGACACAGCCTAATATGTTGTTACAGATTCATGGTTTTGCTGACGCTTCAGAAAAGGCATATGCAGCGGTGGTATATGCTAAAATAGGTGAAGCAGTTACCTTAATAGCCAGCAAGAACAAAGTTAATCCAATCAAAAATAGGAAGACTATTCCTAAATTGGAATTATGCGCAGCACACTTGCTATCGCAATTGCTACAAAGAGTCCAGCAATCTATTGCTACTCCATATAAAATATATGCTTGGAGTGACTCTACTATTACACTGTGCTGGATAAAGAATGGTGCTAGTAAAGAAAAATTCGTAAAGCGTCACATAGAGGATATCCTAAAAATCAAAAAAATAACATGGAACCATGTAAAATCTGAAGATAACCCTGCAGACGTAGGGGTATTCATCCAAATAAGCTAAAGGATTGTCAATTGTGGTGGAATGGGCCAAAGTGGCTCGGTGAGGCAAAAGATAAATGGCCTAAACAAAAAACAGACGATGACAAGATTATGGTAAATTCCGTACTATCAAATACAGAGAGTAGTATTATGTAGGAGCTAATTGAAAAGTATTCCTGTATTAATAAGCTGGCCAGAAGTACGGCATATGTATTAAGATTTATTAGCATTAAGAAAAGAGATAAGGTGTACCCATCATATCTAAATGTCAATGAGCTTAAGAATGCTAAAAATTTTATAATTAAACACCAACAAGCATATCAATTTAGCAGAGAGATATCATGTCTTATGCAGAACAAGCAAATTGACATGAAAAGCAAAATTTTGAGTTTAAATCCATTTTTGGATAACGATGGAATATTGCGCGTGGGGGGAAGATTGGAGAATGCCAACATATGTTTTGATACTAAACATCCTGTGATTTTAGATAAATCACATTTAACAATGCTGTTAATTAAAGACGCTCATAAAGAAACCTTACACTGCGGAATTAACCTTATGAGAAGCCAAATTCAAAGGAAATTTTGGATATTCGGTTTAAGAAACGCCCTTAAAAAATACCTGAGGGAATGCGTTACTTGTGCCAGATACCGCCAAGTAACTGCGGAGCAAATTATGGGTAACCTACCCAAAAACAGGGTAACGGTGTCATCCCCATTTCATAACACGGGGATTGATTTTGCCGGTCCATATCATATAAGATGCTCGAAAAACCGGGGACAAAAAACATTCAAAGGGTACATAGCAGTTTTTGTGTGCTTGTCAACTAAGGCAATTCATTTAGAAGTTGTTAGTGACTTGACAACTGATGCCTTCCTAGCAGCATTTCGAAGATTTGTTGCAAGACGGGGTAAGTGCGCTAACATATACTCCGATAATGGGACGAATTTTGTGGGAGCAGCTAGGAGACTCGATGAAGAGTTCAAAAAAGCAGTTCAAGATAATGTTCAAATTGCTCCTATCCTAGAACGAGAACAGATAAGCTGGCATTTTAGCTCCCCGGCAGGACCTCACTTCGGAGGTATTTGGGAAGCTGGAGTAAAATCAGCCAAGTATCATTTAAAAAGAGTAATAGGAGATAGTAACCTCACATATGAGGAACTGGCAACTTTATTGTGCCAGATAGAAGCCGTACTAAACTCACGGCCGTTGTATACGACGGGTGAAGATATGGACAACAATGAGGTGTTAACTCCTGGTCATTTCTTGATTGGAAGACCAACATTAGAAGCAGCTGAGCCCATATCAGAAGAAAAAATTGGAAATTTAGACAGATGGAAATTAATTCAGAAAATGAAAAAGGATTTCTGGTTGAAATGGAAAGACGAATATCTATATACTCTCCAGCAAAGGAATGAGTGGCGACGAACCACAGAAAACTTAGAGAATGGACAGGTCGTCCTGATCAAAGATGAGAATTGTCACCCAGCCAGGTGGCCTCTGGGCAAAATTGAGGAAATTCACAAAGGCAAGGACGATAAAGTAAGAGTGGTAAAAGTCAAATTGCAGGAAGGGTCAATTACAAAGCCTATTAATAAAATCTGTCCACTTGTTGGGGTAAAATCAGCCGAAGACGTTGAGGAGAATCGATATCGGAAAAGTACCAGATTCTGTAATCTGTGCAAAGTAGGAACCGTAATGATGTTAGCAATGTTGGCGCTGCTTTGTCAACTTACGAATGCAGCAAGCATTAATGATAATCGACCAAAAATTACGGTAAAAGAACTAAACGAAACAGCTGCATTATACTTACAAGGGGAACTTCAGGTATGCGAATCACCGATTTGGATGAATTTTGGATATGTTGTAGAATACCCCGTCATTTGAAGATGTGTGAAATATTTCGGCGCACTATTCTATATTTTCCTAATAAATCGGCTTTAAAGTTATAGCTTGGTGACTTATAAGTAAAACGCCGAGTGGTCTACAAGCAGCTCTACGGTGTAAGGGGTAGAGGTCCTGCCTAAAATCGACGGAACTCTGGTTCAACCCCCGCCGGAAACTAGTTAGTTTTGGGTTTTCATTTTTTTTTGCTTTTTCAATAATTATTTTTGTCTAATAACGTTATAGGTCTTTTGATGATTTTTGATTGGATTCATTTTTTATGCCTTTACAAAAACATAAATAAAATATAGACGCAAAATAGACTAATTAACTTCTGCCTTCACATTTTTTGTTGTGATATAAATCATAAAAACATGATACCCGTATGTATATTTTCTCAAGACTATGAACATGTTTAAATAATGCTTTTGTGCAAAAACATACCAACTTTAAACCAATTTTAAGGAAACAAACGAAATAAAAATTTTGGAAAACCACTTTCTAATCTGAAGCGAACCATGCATACTGGAGGATTCCCGTCAATATCAGAGATGACAAGTGGAATTGCCCCGTCTTTGACGGGGATTTTACTTTAGTGCAGTCTTCTTTTGATGAAATTTCTCGATTTTCTTCTATAAGCGTTAAGGAGTTTTGCATCCGCTTTATCATATTTTAAACTTGCCTAAAAAATACAGTACATAATGGCGTGCGTATAGCTATTACCTTAAGCGTACAAGTTAATAATAGTTAATAATAATCTACAATAATTTCAACATACATAAAAAATGTTTCCAATTACAAATCATCAAAAGACCTATTTCGCTATTAAAAAAAATAATTATTAAAAAAGGAAAAAAAAAATGAAAACCCAAAACTAACTAGTTTCGGGCGGGGGCTGAACCAGAGTTCCGTCGATTTTTGGCAGGACCTCTACCCCTTACACCGTAGAGCTGCTTGTAGACCACTCGGCGTTTTACTTATAAGTCACCAAAGCTATAACTTTAATGCCGATTTATTAGGAAAATATAGAATAGTGCGCCGAAATATTTCACACAGCTTCAAATGACGGGGTATTCTACAACATATCCAAAATTCATCCAAATCGGGGATTCGCATACCTGAAGTTCCCCTTGTTAGATCCAATGGGTGAAGTGGAAGTAGTAGCCTCCTCATGGGATCTGGTAGTATACTATGACATGTCGGCGTATTTTGAAATGCTTAGTCAAGGTGACAGATTGATTCCTAAAATGAGGGATTTATATCAAAAGTTATATAATTTCAAAGACCAATGTCATTTTGTATTAAACAGCACGGTAAAACGAATTACGGAATTCGAAGAAAATAATAGATTGTTCATGAGTCAAAATAAGCCAAGAAGCAAGCGAGCACCGTTTAAATTCATGGGTTCACTGTACCATATATTATTTGGAATCATGGATGCGGATGACAGAGTACATATGCAAGAAAACATAAGAAGTTTAGTGACAAATCAGTAAAACTTGAAACACCTAGAAGAACATCAAACATCGATAGAAGACTTCACGGCAAACATTATTAACACAACTATAGATGAAATAACTAATAACTTTCGCAACATGAACAACCGAATCGAAAATATGGCTGAATCACTGAAAGAAAGCTATTACGTATATAGAGAATCCGTTCAGTTCTTCATGATTGTAAGGCAGCTGAGTTCCGTGATTGATGAATGTGAAAAAATTCAGACAGGAATTATAAATCTTTTAATAGACATTAACCATGATAGGTTGAACCCTAATATTTTAAAACCAAACCAAATGAAATTGGAAATAACAAAAATAAAGGACAAGTTGTCCGAAGCATTAGTACTACCAGGTAAAAGGACACGGTACTGAGTTAAAAGATATATATACTCTGTTGACGGCGAAGGGTATTTTCATAGACAGAAAAATAATTATAAGTGCAAAAATACCACTGTTTGGTAGACATCCGTCTTTTCTTTATAAAGTTATTCCAGTGCCTGTACGATTGAATAATAATCAAATGGTAATGGTTCATATAGATAGTCAGTACTTAATATATAATTTTGAAATAGACGCGTATCATTTAATGTCTGAATCAGCTATGCAAAGATGTCGGAATTGGCAGTCGAACAGGAGAACATGTGAAGGAAGTTGGCCATGGAGTGGTGCCAATGATAATGCTTGTGAGCTGACACCTTTTAAACAGAATACAAAATCTAACTGCTTATACACAACGATTGTGGAGACAAGATATTACTGGGTAAATTTAAATGGCAGCAGTTGTTGGTTGTTCAAGGTACCACCAAAAACTAAGGCCAGAGTCCAATGCGGTAACGAACAGCAGGAGGTGCTGGATATAACAGAACAAGAAATTTTGAGCTTCAGATAAGGCTGCGCAGCTAGGACAGAAAATAAAATTTTAGTGGCTCATCATAGCGTTCAGTCAGAGTCATCTTACTAATGATAACATTAATAATAATAATTTGTTTAAGACAACTTAATAAAAATAAAAGAATCCCAATCGCCCCATTTGGTGGCCCCGTGCAGAATGTTTAAGAATAAACATCGTGTCCATCTGAAGCGGCTTCACCAAATCAGATGCACTAAAGAAAATATGATACAACTGTACTTTTGTCACAAAACAACTAACCTAGCATATGACTAGAATTACAATCAGCCACACATGTTGTGGGAACAAACACTTGTAATTGTAAACTAACCCAAAACGATCACAACGGCAGGATGTCAAGTGGCCGACGCCGTGCCCAAAATAATAATAATTTTTCAACCCCCGAATACGTGGGTGTGAGTCGTACTAGAATAAGATCTCCTTAAGAACAATTGTTACCTCCTAGAGCCTAAGATTTCCTATATAAACTCCGTACTTTTGTAAATAAAATCAGTTCATATTTTGAATTCAACGAATGAAGATCGGGTTATTTTCCTTCTCTCTGGGAATCCCTTTTCATCATCTCTTGGAGAATCTCGGGAAGTAGCCATAAGAAGATTCATGTCGTTATAGAAGCGAATGAACCCTGACATAAAATAGGAGTATGTAAAATTTATGTCAGAATATGAACAGCTTGGACATATGAAGCAGGTAATGGTTGAACAAATTCCCAAGAATCATTACTTTATACCGCATCATTGTGTACTAAAACCAGAAAGTACCACCACCAAGCTAAGAGTGTTATTTGATGCATCATGTCATCAGGAAAATCACTGAACGGCATTTTATATCTTGGACCAGTTGTACAGAGTCAACTCTTCTCAATTCTTCCGCGGTTCAGGACACACAAATATGAGTTCACGGCAGATATTGAAAAAATGTATCGTCAAGTTTGGATAAACCCTGCCTACCAATTTAATCAGATGATTGTGTGGAGAGAGGATCCAAGTCAAGAACTAAAGTTTTATCTTTTAAAAACGGTAACTTATGGAACCACGTCAGCCCCGTATTTAGCGACGAAGTGTCTGGAATATTTGGCACTGAAAAACATGACAAAAAATGACTTTTATGTTGATGATTGTCTCACAGGAGCAGACAGTTTACCAGAAGCCCTGAAAATAAGACAAGAGCTTCTAGAAATCTTGAGACCTAAGGGTTTCAACTTACGAAAACGGTGTTCAAATAGCAGTCAACTTCTAAAAGAAATTCCAATGGAAGATACGATTGCTGATATCAATCTCGGTGACACACTGGAACAAACAAGTGTCAAAACATTGGGAATCATATGGACACCCAAAGAAGACTAATTTTGTGGAAAGGCTCAAAGACATACAAAAGGAATAACCAGACGAGTCGTGCTATCTTAAGTCAAGTCTTCGATCCTCTAGGACTGTTCGCACCGGTAGTGGTAAGAGCGAAAATGTTTCTTCAACATGTTGCTAGTGAACGAATTGAGATGGATGGTGACCTACCGCCGTATTTGGAGAAGCAATGGGAAGCTTACCGAGAGGATGTACAGGCACTAAACCACATGAAAATTCCAAGGCATATTTTTGATGGCAAGGTCCCCACTACAAAGGAACTGCATACATTTGTTGATGCATCAGAAAAGGCGTATGGTGCGGCAGTTTATGTCCGATCAACTTATAAAAATGACCAGATTTCGGTCAGATTGTTATGCGCCAAGTCGAGAGTGGCTCCCCTGGAAAAACAATTCATTGGATTAATTCACGGGCATCACATTTCCACACGTTTGTGGCTAATCGGTTGACAAAAATACACGCAGTATCAAATCCAAGGCAATGGCGGCATGTGTCATCAGCGCTCAACGCAGCTGATGTTCTGTCTCGAGGCATATCAGCAGTTCAGCTTAGCACACATACATTATGGTTGTATAGACCACTATTTCTGCATGGACCACAACGTGGCTGGCCAGCACCATTTAAGCCTACAGAGCACACGATGGATACCGCTGAGAAGAAAACCAAGGTATTCAGCATGGTGACTGCCACGGCAAACAACAAGAGTGAATGGATATATACGGTAAATCACAGAAATTCGTTTTACCGGCTACAGCGAATAGTGGCGTATGTGCTACGGTTTTGTCACAAGCAGAACAGGAAACCAACGGCTCAGTTAGAGTTGGAAGAGTTGGACCAAGCACGGAGAGTGATCATTAAGCAAATTCAAGAAACAGGTTTTGCATATGAATTACGGCACTTAAAGAGACGACCTGATCAACCGCTAGATCGCAAAAGCACGGTGGCAACATTGCCACAAATACTGGATGAAGATTCAATCATACGAGTAGCAACTAGGCTACAACAAGCACCAGTATCAACGGAAACAAGGAATCCATATCTCTTGCCGTATAATGATCCGGTGGTAAAAATGATGCTACGGAAACTTCATGAAGAGAATCTTCATTGTGGACATGAGGCACTACGCGGAATAGCTCGGCAACAGTACCACATCATTAAGGTGAAACCGATGGTCCGGAATGTGATCCAGGGCTGCGTAGTATGCACCAAGTACCGGCCGCAGTTCTTTAAACAAGTCATGGGCGACTTACCTGAGCATCGGGTATCTCAGAATAGACCCTTTCACAATGCCGGAGTAGACTATTGTGGACCATTCTGGATCCACCATAAGGTTCGAGGAAAACGTCCCGACAAAGCCTACATTGCAGTATTTGTATGCTTTGCAACCAAGGCAGTACACTTGGAGTTGGTCGGAGACCTGTCCACCTCCTCATTTGTGGGCGCGCTTCAGCGCTTTATTGGGCGCAGAGGAAGATGCCAGACATTATACTGCGATAATGCAACAAATTTTGTTGGAACAAACAACCAAATTAAGGAGCTGACCGATACAATACACTCAGAAACGGCAGCAGGTAGTATCAAGGAATTTCGCAATCAAAAAGGAGTGCAATTTAAGTTCATACCACCACGGTCTCCACATTTCGGAGAAAGCTGCGGTAACATCCGCTAAGCATTTACTGTTGAAAAACGTATCGACAGCAAACTTATCGTTCGAACAACTGTCTACCATCATTGTCAATGTTGAAGCAGTGCTGGAAACAGTGGTCCAGAATGATTCAACGACAAATATCATTAAGCGAGACGAAGCCACGATTGAAAATCAGATGAAACTAATGGAACAACAAATGAACGACAAGACCAAGGTCCAGGACAATGCGGTAAAGGCATTTTTTTTTTTTATAGCGGACGTAGACGATACTATGCGCAGTACGTTCAAGTGGCCCCTACGACACCAGGACAAAGCCTGTTACGCGCGAGCCCAAGCAGATAACTGCCCACCTCCCACCCGACCGACCGAGGGGTGCAGCCGTATAACGCACGGCACGAATCGCGTGGACAAAATACACAATAGAAAAGACAGACAAAAACATAATACTAAAGCTATCTATTAACTAAATTGGGATAGGATAGATGTTTTAAGCATATTAATAGAAAACTCTGAGCCGATTACAGGGGATAGAAGATTGTAATCAGAGCAGAGGACCCTAAAAGGTTCATGCATAGCATAGTTAGAAGAACAACGACTAAGGGATAAAGGTATTAAAGGATGTCTACTCCGTCTACATGGTACCGACAGATTCACCTGAGCTAATAACTCAGTCGATATCACCAATTAGGAGCTTGTGCATAAAAATGACACCAAGCATAATTCTACGGTTAGTTAGGAACGGAAGGTTAATCAAGAGAAGTCTACTAGAATACGAAGGCAAATTGACATTGCGATCCCACCTTAAGCCACGAAGAGCAAATAGCAAGAACTGCTTTTGAAGGGATTCTAGTCTAATCTGGTGCGACTCATATTGAGGTGACCAAATGCAAGATCCATACTCTAAAATAGGACGGACAAGCGAAGTAAAAAGAACTTTAGTTGTATAGGGGTCATCAAATTCTTTTGACCATCTTTTAATGAAACCCAGGACACTCATGGCCTTTGCGACCGTGGTGGAAATATGGGTGTTAAAATTTAACTTATGGTCCATAAGTACGCCCAAATCATTCATATTATTTAGACGTTCTAAAGGGCTGTTGTTTAGAAAATAAGTGACCAGTTGAGGAGAGTTACGAAAAAAAGTCATTACCTTACATTTGGTAGTGTTAAGATTTAGTAGATTAAACTGGCACCAGGATTGAAAGTTTTTAAGATCAGCTTGTAGCCGACTAAATGAATCTGTATCTTTATAAGTAAGACAAAGCTTGACATCGTCAGCATACATAAGCACACGCGAATGAACAATGACTGATGAAAGATCGTTAATAAATAGTGTGAAGAGCAGAGGGCCAAGATGACTACCTTGAGGTACACCAGAAGTCACAGAAATGGAAACGGAAAAAGAAGACTTAAAAAGTACCTTCTGTTTTCTATTTGTTAAATATTCTCGAACCCAAGAAAGGAAAAGGGGTGGAAACCCAATGTCGCTCAGCTTAGAAAGTAATAGGGTATTATTAACGGAATCAAAGGCTTTGCTGAAGTCAGTGTATATGACATCAGTTTGTTTACCATTTTTGAACCCCTTGATAATTATTGATGTAAATTGTAAAAGGTTAGTGGTTGTAGATCTACGTTTCACAAACCCATTGGGATGGCGAAATAATAGAGCTGCAAAAATGTTGCAATTGAGAAGTTATAATTTTCTCAAAAGCTTTCGGAATAGCGGACAATTTTGAGATACCCCTATAGTTAGAGGCTTCGGACTTTTTGCCATTTTTATGCAGAGGAATAATATACGACTCCTTCCAAATAGATGGAAAAGAGGAAGATTCTACAGACAATAGAAACAATTTTAAAATGGGTTTACATAATGCGTTTGCACAGAACCTGAGTACACATCCAGGAATACCGTCTGGCCCCGGAGAATAAACAGGTTTAACTAATTTAAGTTCGCTAAGAATAGAACTTTCATCAATCACTGGATTAAAAATGCAATTAGCCTTTTTTAAATGATAAGGATATGGACTTGCTCGATATTCCGTTGAGGAATAAGTTGTTTTGAAAAAACTCGCAAACATATCGGCAATTGCCTGATCAGTGCTCGCTTTTTTATTTTGAAAAGACAAAAAAGATGGGTGCACAGAGGTCTTACGTTTAGAATTAACAAAATTATAAAATTGTTTAGGGTCAGAAGAGAACTTAAGCTTACACCGCTGAAGATAATTCTTATAGCATTGTGTATTAAGCATCATGCATGTTGAACGAGCGACTGTATACAGAGCACAATCTGATGAACGACGTGTTTTTTGAAACTTCTTATAATATCGTGTCTTCACATTTTTCAAATTGGATAGCTCGCGAGAGAACCAGGGAGGTTTGTTAAGCCGCTCCAGCCTACCAAGAGGCACACAAATATCAAAGAGTGAATTCAGAGTATCATAGAAAACACGAACAGCCGAGTTCATATCACTACAATTGTACAGATAAGACCAATCGGTAGTAGCAATGTTTTCATTAAGGCTGGCAAAGTCAGTCTTACGAAAGTACCTAGTTAGTGGTAACTCATTTGAACCAAGTAATGGTGAAAGCAAGGGCAAATCAATTTTTAAATTTAATGTAGGATGAAATTTGTCTTCTGGAAGAACAAATGGTTCGATCCTAGAAACCTCACAATAAGAAGAATCCAATACAAAAATAAGATCTAACGATTTTCCATTAGAATTTAAGACAGGATTGACTTGGGATAAAGATAAGCCTAGAAGGCCATCAATAAAGTCATGTGACAAAGAGGGCAGCAACGTGGTAGATTCATCTGTTAGTGACCATGCTAAAGCGGGTAAATTAAAATCACCTACAACTATGAGCATGTCTTGACTCGAAACTAAAGAGGAGACAAACTGAATTGCCTCTAAATGATTTAAATATACCACCATGTCTGACAATGGTGGAATATAGGAACAAGTAATGAAAGCATTAAAAGATTTAAAATTTACTTTAACACCGACAAACTCAATCTCCTGGGTACTAGAAAATTGAATCATTTCAGATGATAAAGCAGCATCAACAGCTATCAGAACGCCACCACCTATGCGAGAAATCCGGTCACGTCTGAAAATAGAAAAGTTTGTGGAAAAAACCGATGCATCAGCAATATCAGGTTTTAGCCACGTCTCTGTGAAAGCTAGAATGTTATGCTCAAAAGAAAGACTATCTACATAGAGATTAGGAAGTTTAGATTTCAGTCCTCTAACGTTCTGGTAACCCAGGTTAAGGGACGAAGCTAGTTTTTTGACACACCAGCAGATGCTGATGTGGCAGGAATAGTATTAGTTGTTGTAGTAGGCAAGCGAATCGGTTGCGGATTTTTCTTTTTTACAGAATATTCTTAACTATTATATGTTTAGGCCAAAAATCTTCTCGACATATAGTGTCGAAGATATTGGCAGAAACACTAATTTTAAAGGACGAAATGTCCCGAGAATAAGAAAATTTAAACTTCTCCACCGCAATATTCGAGACGTTAACTTTCTTCCGAATATAGGCTATTACATCATCAGATGTGACAACAGGGTCTAGCCTAGAAACAAATATATGTTTCTTTGGTGGTATGCCAACGAGAGGCCGCGGTCCCGAAGCGTCAGCCGCAGCAGTAACGTTGGACAAGTCACCCACTGCAGCAGTCAACTTGTTTACGGGGCCCTCGATACTTTTAGAACTATCGGCAATTTCCATTGGAATGGGTAATTGCCCAGACACATCGGACACTACAATAGGCATCGTTTTTAGGAGATCATTCCCAGGTGATACCGGTAATTCATTACTAATAGCATTCACAACCGGGCTCTTAAACGATATCAATTGCTGTACATTAGGAGTGGACGGTGCATGAGACCGGTCGGGGACGATAAGAGACGCTGGCGGATCTACAGATACAGAAACACCCCAAGGAATGGTCCTTTTACGTTTCGGAGACTCATTCATAAGCGATAAACTTCTGAACTGAGTCTCCACCGCAGTAAACTCCGCTTGGAGTTTATTAAAACCTGCCCTTAAAGTGTCAAAACTATCTCTAGTCCGCCTCATGAAAGAGCGCATCTCATTCTCGACCTCCCGGCAAGCATCACATCCATATTTTAAGCCACCACCTTTAGCAATAGACTCCTTGATTCTGCCTGTGTAACCTGCACACTTAACGTGAACCGCATTGTCACACAACCAACGAAGAATATAATCATGGGAGTCAACCGCATTAGTGGCAACTATGCAATTATTTTTTGAGCAGACAACCATTTTATCAAAAGTTTAATTTAATTACAAAAGGAAATACAAAAAAATAAAAAATAAAAATTCTAAAGGTAAAAAAATCTGTGTATAAGAATATACTGACCAGTTCTGACACAAGGGTTAATGTGCAGAGTAAGCCTTCACAACTAAAGAATAAAAAGAAATGAAAACACAAAATCAAAAACACGTATCACAGAGTCGCGGGTATTGCAATGGTATATCACGCTAACTACTCAGATGACAGTTGTTGCAGGGAATTTGCAACGAATTCAAACCGAAATTTCCCGAGTATTTACAGATGCCCATCATAGCAAAATAGGCCCGTTACTACAATCACCAGGCCAGCTTCGGGAACATCTGAACCAACTGAAGAGACATCTTCCGTTTGGTTTGGATTTGCCAGTTCCAGATAACGACGTCTTGCAATTATATGGCTTAATGAAGGCACAAGGCACAATCGCAAACAATCATGTGATATTTAAGGTCACATTTCCATTAGTGGCAACGCAGGCAGTGCAACTGTATAACCTGGAACCCATTCCAGCAATTGGAACTCATGGGATTGTAATCATGAACATACATTGGGCTCTCAAGAGCCGATTTGGAACAATGCCATCAGCTCAACAACGAGCAATATATTTGTTTTGATAAACAAACGACGTTTTCGGGACTGTGCAACTGTGAGTTCCAGCTATTCAAAAACACAAAATCATCAACTTGCCAAATACAACACACAAACAGATCATTCGTGTGGTACGACATGTATCACAAAAATCAGTGGATTTTTGCCACCACTAGACTAGTTCAATTAACTCGCAGTGACCTGTGACGATAATATACAAGGTGTCACTATTAAGAAGACTCGATTGTTAACTCTAGTCCCGACGTGTACAGTAAGGAGTTCTGCTATACGAATAACAGGTCACCGTATAAGTACGACAGACACACTGAAATTGTCCATTGTCCGATTTGGCAACTTCAGCATTGGCCCAACAAAAGTAGCGCCAACAACAACACAATTCACAAAGATGCAGCTAAGCTACGACGAACTAAGCAACATTCAAGGAAAACTGGAAACTAAGCAAAACTGGAAATTGCCAGAAGACCCCAGCCAGCCGGCTCACCATGTTATAGTCTCCTACGTAGCGCTAACAATACCATTGGTTCTTGTGAACCAATATATGGAATAAAAAGATGCTCACAAGCCCCAAGACACAATGGTCCAGAGCAGACAACCGTGAGGATCGTCAATCCCATACCGACTCCTGCTGCAGTAAGCCCAGCCCCCAGCAATTTTGCGGTCAACGTTGGATAACGTTGAACAGGTGTTCAACGGCCGGGAGTATGTTGGTGTTTAGATTATATAAAATAAGATAACATTAAGATAACTATAATATAGAACAAATGGAAATGTATGTCAATTAAGTATGTAACCCGATTATAGATATCGATGGATACTTATCATCAGTCATAAGTAAATCTGATATGGTTAGCAGTAAACAATAAAGACCTAGTGAATCAAGCTGCTATGGTTAGCTATTATCAATAAAGACGTATTTTGCTGAACTAACACTATGCCGAACTATGCACTGGTGAGCTCGCTATTTGTACTAGTACTAGTACTAGTAAAATCAGATACCAATTGTAGCTATATCGGGTGTGCATCGATGTGTCTTTGGCCCCCATCTCTACCTTTGTAATCTCACTCCGAGGTCCACCAAATTTATGTGTTGGTTGCGACAACTTTTAGTCACTGGTTAATGTGCTAGTGCCTATTTATATATAAATAAATAAACATTTAATAAAATCAAGAAATACTAACGTCTTTCATTGAACAGAGGTATTAAAATCAACTTTTTTCAACTACTTATTAAGAGTCGACATCTCAGTTTCTCATTTCCTTTTAAGTAATAAGTAATTGAATGACTAAAGTTTAACAAACTAGTGTGGACAATAAGTAAACGTCAGTAAACAGAATGGACACAACGAAACATGTAAACAGTACGCGTCTTCACGAAACCGACGCGTCGTAACGTCGCGACGTTACGAAAGAAAAAAAATTATTTTACATTAAACACATAAAACTGCGACACTAACACTACATGTAGATAGAGTGCTTTAATTTACTCCAAGCCAATTTTTATCGCTTACGTGTATAAATGTCGTAAAATCTCCTATTAAAACGACTCGGAAGATTTTCTCTTTTCGTCCTTCTTCCTTTCAACTGGTTTCCGTTTTAAGCGATTCTCTTACACTACCGTAGGTTCCAGTCGCCTTAACAGATAATGTTTTCAGACTCGCGCTTGTATGTCGCTAGAGAAACGGTTAGGTGGCCACCTAGTGAAAAATCCTTAAAAAATACCCTTCCAGACAAGATAAAGACATGTCTGGATCTAGTAGGGAAGAGGGGACATGAAGTTGTTTGAATACTATTTGTCGAGTAACCCAACGCCGATCGGTTGTGAAGAGGGTGACCTAGCGGGTATCAATGTAAATGAACTGAATCCAGATTAATGTTTTGAAGCAGAGTGCTGGAGAACAGAATAACAGACTAAATAAATATGTTAGAAAGCTAAATTTCAGGCCATTCATTAGTGAACCATGCGTTTATGTACGCAATTAGAGATGAGCATAAGCTGGGTTTTTGTCGGGTACAGGTAATCTAATATCGGATTGGGTGCGGGCGGGTATGGGATAGATAGCTCAACTCAAAAATTCATTTTGAAATATGAGAACGCAAGTGTAAAATATTTAAATATTTTTTTTCTTAACTTCGAACTAAGAAATAAGTTTTTTGCCTGATGAAAAAAAAATCATAGTAAATATTTACTTAGGCTACTCGAGATTTCAGTGTTGAAAAGTGAAAAAAATCTTCTAAAGCTAGATTTCAGTGTTGGCAAATTTATTTTGCCATTTTATTTTTTATTTGGCGCGTTGTTTGACCGCCCTGGCAGCCAAATATTTTACTCCGAATTATAAAATTGGTAAAGTTTAAGCGCGTTTTTGGCCAGAGTGGCTTAAGAAATTAATTACCAAAATCATGTTTTGGAAACTGTCAAAAGCATTATGCTAGAATTTTATAGAATTGCAAGTGACACAGCTGACGATTCGAAAATTGAAAACTCTTCGCCAAGAGTGTTGTTTAATGAAAGACGTTAGTGTTTCTTGAAGTTATTAAATGTTTATTTATTTATATATATATCTAGGCACTAGCACATAAACCAGTGACTAAAGGTTGTCGCAACCAACACATAAATTGGGTGGACCTCGGAGTGAGATTACAAAGGTAGAGATGGGGGCGAAAGACACAGCGATGCACACCCGATGTAGCTACAATTGGTATCTGATCTTACTAATGTAAACATTAGGAATATTTTAAATAAGCCCGCTCCTCGTCTCAGTGAATTTCCCCGATAACCGAATTTGGGCACACTAAAAGGGTATAATACGCTAAGGCGGGGTACGGGCACACTAGCTTGAATATAGTCAATAAGACCGCATGTGCACTTAATTTGAAAATAAATAAAATCCGGAAATATAAAGACAATCCCAAGGGATTAATTACTTTAAAAAGTAGAGAGTTTACAAATCAGGTGTGGGGTTTGCCCTAAAGAACGTATTTTCATGAAATGCACCGAGATCATTAAATTAAACAAAACAGCATTGTTTGAGTTGCTAGCGGCAAAGGAAGTACCTTGCGACAAAGAAGCGTCAATTTACCAATTGCGAGCATTGGTAAAAGCAGTCATGACTGTGCCATGGCACAGAATCAGTCTGGAGAGAGTGATGTACCCGAAGAGCAGGCAGTCAGCCCAGCAGTGTCTGCAAATGTGCTTGCCGGACAACTTGTGGATGTTGGTCCGGAGCCTCTTATTGAGCAGCCAAGTACACCGGATTAAGTGGGTGCTAACCAGTTGCCGACGATGTCTCGTGAGACCCCTGTAGGGCCAGACACGAACGTGCATGTTCGTGAGGGCGCACAAGCGAGCGAAACCGACGAATTGGCTTCGATTCTTAGTAGCATCGAATTGTATACAGCACGTAAAAACCTGGCGGAGCTAAAAACACGTGTTATGGAGCTGGAGGAGAACTTAAGCGGACCGGAATATAATTGCCGCATGAACTTGAAAGATATCGAAACTACTGTACCTAAATTCTCTGGTGATGGTGATCTGTCCATTCACGTATGGATTCGTGAGCTGGAGAAAGCAGCAAGAGTGTATGTACTGAGTGATGCCCAATGTTGGTCGTTGGGCAACCGACTGCTGGATGGATCTGCTAAAGCATACATGACATATGAAAAGACTACAACCTGAAGCGAGCTGAAGGATGCCCTTGTGAAGGTATTTGGCCTACAAATGACAAACTACGAGATTGCTAACCAGATGAGGAAGCGCTCAATTGGCAAAGGAGAGTCACTCTTGCAGTATTTCATCATTATGCGAAATATTGCTCAGCAGGGCAATTTTGAAGACACCGATGTGGTCAAATACATTGTTGACGGACTACAAGATCGAACCGGATGCACTGATGTTAATAATATTTTTGCCCTATTAGATTCCGGAAGCCCAGTAAGTTTTGCTAGTAGAGCGTTGATGCCGCATTTAGATTGCGATAAATTAGTTAAAAGTTCTTTTCATGGACTGAGCGGTGGCTCTATTCTGACTTTTAGAACAGTCAAATGTTTAGTTCTGTTTTGCAAAAAATATTATGAAATTCAATTTTTAGTTATTCCCGATAATATTATGCCGACGCAAGTACTTCTTGGTAGAGACGCCTTGAATAAAATAGGTCTTAAGTTCTCATTGATTGAAAATGTAAGAAAGTATGAAAAGAATTCCGCATCATTAAAGAGTACCATTGCTTTTGTTTACAAATCCTTCTGTGCATCCCTGTTTACTAAATATCCTAAGCATAATACCATTAGTAATAACACCACTGATCTAGATAATAATTGTAATAACCCTAATGTAAACACGAATGCATCCCCGTTTCGAGAATGGCTAACAGAGTTGCAAACTGTCTGTGCAACGCTGTCAGATACCGGGAATACTACTGTTGGCAGTGAATTTGGATTAGGCGCGATGCGTGAGTGCCGAGACATTGTGCATGAGCATTACATTGACCGATTTTCAATTAATTACGGGTTGCCTAAATATATGATGAGAATATGTCTGACAGATACAACACCATTTCATAGTAGTCCTAGAAGGTTATCATATTATGAAAGAGAAATCGTTTCTAAAACGGTTAGTGAGTTGTTAGCCAATAATGTAATCCGACCAAGCAACTCTCCCTATGCGTCCGCCATCGTCCTAGTGCGAAAAAAGGATGGCAATATACGAATGTGCGTTGATTATCGAGGTTTAAATAAGAAGACTGTGAGGGATAATTTTCCATTGCCTTTGATAGAAGATTGCCTAGAATACCTGGAGAGCAAGACCGTTTTCTCCGTCATAGATTTGAAAAGTGGCTTTTACCATGTAGGCATGGAAGAGGATTCAATTAAATACACAGCATTCGTTACACCCGATGGGCAGTTCGAATATCTGAGAATGCCTTTTGGTCTAAAGAACGGACCAGCTGTATTTCAGAGATTTATATCGAACATACTTAGTGATATTATTAGAGATCGAGAACTTGTAGTATATATGGACGACATTATTCTTGCCATCCGCACCGTAGATCAGCATCTTAAGTTGTTAGCAAAACTGTTAGATCGTTTTATTCAGTACAATTTAGAGCTCAATTTGAAGAAAAGCATTTTCCTACAGAAGAGCATAGATTATTTAGGATATGAAGTCAGTGAAAAGGGAATTTTACCAAATAATACACATTTAAAAGCTTAGGCTTATTCTCTTATTTTCGCAAATTTGTTCCGAATTTCTCCCGCATAGCTAAACCGTTAACTGAGTTGCTTAAACAAGGTGGTCCATTTCCGATGAACAAAACCGCTAAAAATGTATTTCTTACATTAAGATCCGCCTTATCCAGTCCGCCCGTATTAGCTATCTTTAACCCTAACTACGAAACTGAGTTGCATACTGACGCCAGTTCAAATGGCTTTGGTGCCTCTTTGATGCAAAGACAGACTGATGGCAAAATGCATCCAGTCTCTTATTATTCCCGAAAGGCGACAGCCGCCGAGTCCCGTTATCACAGTTTTGAGCTTGAAACTTTGGCCATAATATATGCCGTGCGCCGATTTCGCGTTTATTTAGAACACAGACCATTTTTGATCGTTACCGATTGTAATTCATTGGTCCAAACCTTGAGAAAAAATCGATAAATCCCCGCATTGCGCGGTGGTCGTTGGAATTGGAAAACTTTGATTATACCATGTAGACGCATTAAGTCGGCAAACCGAGTTGTTAGAGAATATTGTAGAAGGTGATTTTGATCCTTGCGATTTATTAGTGAAAAGAGACCAGAATGCCCCAATTGAACCTTGTGAACCGCATATTACTTTTGAGGAAAGTTGCGTTAAACCGTGTGAGTCTGGTAGAGATTTGACCAAGCTGTGTGCCATTCAAGATGATAGTTGCGTTGAATCATGTGAGTTAGTTAAACCGCCTGAGTTTGAAAGCGATTTTATAGAACCGTGTGTCCCCTCAGAGAAAAATAAATTTTAGTAGAGATTCGATTAGGCCGTATGCCGTTTTAGAACAGAGTTTTTCCGAACCGTGTGAGATAAAACCTTGTGAGATAAAACCGTTTGAGAAAAAACCGTGTGAGACAGACCCTTGTGAGATAAAACCTTTTCAGACAAAACCGTGTGAGACAGACCCGTGTGAGATAAAACCGTGTGAGATAAAACCGTTTGAGACAAAACCGTGTGAGATAGACCTGTGTGAGAAAAACCCGTGTAAGATAGACCCGTTTGAGAAAAACCCGTGTAAGATAGACCCGTGTGAGATAAACCCGTGTAAAATAGAACCATGTGCTCCCTAAGGGAAGAATTATTTAGGACCGTTTGGGACAAACCCGTGTTTTCATTTAGCGAAGAGTTGTTTCAGACCGTGTGAGCTATGTTTAGAAAGAAGTCGGTTAAAACTGGTTAAGAATAAACCTTGCGTTTCTTTAAATGAAAGTTCTGTTGATCTGAGATTGAGTAACCAAATCGAAAGAAGTGACCAGCTCGATCGAAATGAGTCGGCAAACCTGGTTGGTGTAGTGGGTGCGTCTCCGCAAGATGTTGATTTATTATTGCAGTCAGAACAAATAAGAGATCCGGATATCCGTAAACTAAGAGAAAATTTAGAAAAAGGCAATGATGTTGGATTTGAGTTAATAGATGGTATAGTGTACAAAAGAAATGCTAAGGAAAGACTGTGTTTGTATGCACCGGCTCGCATGCAAGGGGAATTAATAAGAAGGTGTCACGAGAAACTAGGTCACTTAGGCGTTGAGAAATGTGTAAACAATTTGAAAGAAAAGTACTGGTTCCCATTAATGAATCCAAAGGTTGAGTCGTTTATAAAAGATTGTCTGCCGTGTATTCTACATAGTGTTCCAAGAACTATACATAATAGAACCTTGCATAGTATTCCGAAAAGTCCGATTCCATTTGATACTATCCATGTTGACCACTTAGGTCCCTTACCGAGTGTTACATCAAAAAGAAAGCACCTTTTGGTAGTGATTGACGCATTTACAAAGTTTGTCAAATTGTATCCCGTAAATTCCACTAGTACCAAAGAAGTAACCGCCGCGTTAGAAAAATATTTTGATTATTATAGCCGACCAAGAAGAGTTATATCCGACAGAGGTACGTGTTTTACGTCGTTTGAGTTTGCTGAGTTTGTAGAAAATTGAAATATTGACCACATTAAAGTAGCGACTGCTGCCCCTCAAGCCAATGGACAGGTTGAACGTGTGAACCGTGTGTTGACCCCAATGTTGGGAAAGCTGTCAGAACCTTTAGCCCAAGCCGATTGGTATAAATTAGTTAATCGTGTCGAGTTCGCTATTAATAACTCAGTGCAGTGTAGTACCGGTAAAACTCCGTCAATGTTGTTGTTTGGTTGCGATCAGCGAGGCCCCTTAGTAGACGAATTAACCGAGTATCATGACGATAAATTTAGTTCAGAAAACCCCTGTAACCTTGAGGCCACTAGGCAAGAGGCAAGTGCGAAAATTCAATTATCGCAGGAGCGCAATGAAAAGCGGTACGCCTTAAGGCATAGGGCACCATTATCCTATAGAGTCAATGATTTTGTTGCCATTCGCAATGTAGATGTCACTCCCGGGTGGTGCAAAAAGTTCGCTCCTAAATACCGTGGTCCTTATAAGATAAATCGAGTTCTTCCAAATGACCGTTACGAAGTCACTGATATTGACGATTGTCAACTTACTCAATTGCCCTACAAAGGTATCTTAGAATCAGCCCGACTCAAGCCGTGGATGCATGCGTGTGATAAAACTGTGAGTTTCTGTTTGTAATATGTATTTGATAAGCAGTATTTATATGTATATTGTATGTATTGTATATATGTATATTGTATGTTGTATGTTTGTTGAATTGTGTGATCGAGGTCGCTCAAATGTCAGGATTGGCCGAATGTAAACATTAGGAATATTTTAAATAAGCCCGCTCCTCGTCTCAGTGAATTTCCCCGATAACCGAATTTGGGCACACTAAAAGGGTATAATACGCTAAGGCGGGGTACGGGCACACTAGCTTGAATTTACTCAATAAGACCGCATGTGCACTTAATTTGAAAATAAATAAAATCCGGAAATATAAAGACAATCCCAAGGGATTAATTACTTTAAAAAGTACAGAGTTTACACTAAGAATAATGCATTTCTTTTATAGTACAAAATAGCGAGCTCACCAGTGCATAGTGTTAGGTCAGCAAAGTACGTTTTTATTGATTAACTAGGTCTTTATTGTTTACTGCTGACCATATCAGATCTACTTATGACTGATGAGCCATCAATATCTATAATCGGGTTACATACTTAACATTGACATACATTTCCATTCGTTCTATATTATAATTGGCTTAATGTTAGCTTATTTTATATAATCTAAACACCAACATACTCCCGGCCGTTGAACACCTGTTCAACGTTATCCAACGTTGACCGCAAAATTGCTGGGGGCTGGGCTTACTGCAGCAGGAGTCGGTATGGGATTGACGATCCTCACGGTTGTCTGCTCTGGACCATTGTGTCTTGGGGCTTGTGAGCATCTTTTTATTCCATATATTGGTTCACAAGAACCAATGGTATTGTTAGCGCTACGTAGGAGACTATAACATGGTGAGCCGGCTGGCTGGGGTCTTCTGGCAATTTCCAGTTTTGCTTAGTTTCCAGTTTTCCTTGAATGTTGCTTAGTTCGTCGTAGCTTAGCTGCATCTTTGTGAATTGTGTTGTTGTTGGCGCTACTTTTGTTGGGCCAATGCTGAAGTTGCCAAATCGGACAATGGACAATTTCAGTGTGTCTGTCGTACTTATACGGTGACCTGTTATTCGTATAGCAGAACTCCTTACTGTACACGTCGGGACTAGAGTTAACAATCGAGTCTTCTTAATAGTGACACCTTGTATATTATCGTCACAGGTCACTGCGAGTTAATTGAACTAGTCTAGTGGTGGCAAAAATCCACTGATTTTTGTGATACATGTCGTACCACACGAATGATCTGTTTGTGTGTTGTATTTGGCAAGTTGATGATTTTGTGTTTTTGAATAGCTGGAACTCACAGTTGCACAGTCCCGAAAACGTCGTTTGTTTATCAAAACAAATATATTGCTCGTTGTTGAGCTGATGGCATTGTTCCAAATCGGCTCTTGAGAGCCCAATGTATGTTCATGATTACAATCCCATGAGTTCCAATTGCTGGAATGGGTACCAGGTTATACAGTTGCACTGCTTGCGTTGCCACTAATGGAAATGTGACCTTAAATATCACATGATTGTTTGCGATTGTGCCTTGTGCCTTCATTAAGCCATATAATTGCAAGACGTCGTTATCTGGAACTGGCAAATCCAAACCAAACGGAAGATGTCTCTTCAGTTGGTTCAGATGTTCCCGAAGCTGGCCTGGTGATAGTAGTAACGGGCTTATTTTGCTATGATGGGCATCTGTAAATACTCGGGAAATTTCGGTTTGAATTCGTTGCAAATTCCCTGCAATAACTGTCATCTGAGTAGTTAGCGTGTTATACCATTGCAATGCCTTTACTGCATTGTCCTGGACCTTGTTCATGTCGTTCATTTGTTGTTCCATTAGTTTCATCTGATTTTCAATTGTGGCTTCATCTCGCTTAATGATATTTATCGTTGAATCAATTACAGATGTCTGATTTTGCAGCAAGTTCAATAAGTAATCTTCATTTGATTTAACCTTTCGTATGGTGCCTGACATCTCTGTTGCATACTTTGAGTCCAGCACACCAAATAAGCCGTTCGCAATGTTACCAATTATATCTAAAGGCGATCGTCGTTGGCGTTCTATGTGAAGGAGATCATTTCCTGTCCGTAGCTCTGAGTTGACATGCTCGAAGTGCCTCTGCATTGCGGTGCATGCCTCTGGAACCTTTATTAACACGCATATTTCTCCAACCTTTACTAATCCGTCTGAAAATGTCTTCAGGTCGGCCCAATATGGTTCGAGATCGTAGAATGCCACAATAGTCCAGTCAGACGTTGCCATCCTTCCTGTGCCAATACTTTCATAGTATATGCCTGGTTTGGGGTTGAATCGAGTTATATTAGTTCTTTGAGCAAATGCTATAGGCAATAATAACAGCATTAGGCAGATCGTCATTGCCAACGGTGGCAGACCGATCGATAAGCGTCTTTTTGTTTTTGGTTCTGCGTTGTCCTCGATACCAGGGTCTTTTTGGGAATTCAATTCTGTGTCATCTGCCTCGATTTTACATTTTGTCGCCGTCTCTCTAAGCAAGGGGGCCAATTTATGGATAGCCCGCTTGTAGGTGCCTTTGGCTGTTTTAACGTCTACCACGCGGACGTATCCATCCAGGCCTGGATATAATTTAACAATTCGTCCAATTGGCCACTGCAAAATTGGCACATTATCCTCCTTTAGAATTACCATCATCATGCCTTCTTTGACATTGTTATATGGTTTTTTCCACTTGGATGTACCCTGCAGTTCTTGTAGGTACTCTTGAGACCATTGTGTCCAGAATGTATGCTTAAGTCGTTGCACTAATTCCCATTGCTCTGGAATTGATCGCTGTGTTATTGGCTCTGCATCTGGTTGGGCTACTAATGGTTCTCCGATCATTAGGTGGCCTGGGGTTAGGGCTGTTAAGTCGTTGGGATCGTCTGAGTTTGGCGTTAACGGACGAGAGTTCAGCACTGCTTCAACATTGACAATGATGGTAGACAGTTGTTCGAACGTTAAGTTTGCTGTCGATACGTTTTTCAACAGTAAATGCTTAGCGGACTTTACCGCAGCTTCCCATAATCCTCCGAAATGTGGAGACCGTGGTGGTATGAACTTAAATTGCACTCCTTTTTGATTGCAAAATTCCTTGATACTACCTGCTGCCGTTTCTGAGTGTATTGTATCGGTCAGTTCCTTAAGTTGGTTGTTTGCTCCAACAAAGTTTGTTGCATTATCGCAGTATAATGTCTGGCATCTTCCTCTGCGCCCAATAAAGCGCTGAAGCGCGCCCACAAGTGAGGAGGTCGGTACTTGGTGCATACTACGCAGCCCTGGATCACATTCCGGACCATCGGTTTCACCTTAATGATGTGGTACTGTTGCCGAGCTATTCCGCGTAGTGCCTCATGTCCACAATGAAGATTCTCTTCATGAAGTTTCCGTAGCATCATTTTTACCACCGGATCATTATACGGCAAGAGATATGGATTCCTTGTTTCCGTTGATACTGGTGCTTGTTGTAGCCTAGTTGCTACTCGTATGATTGAATCTTCATCCAGTATTAGTGGCAATGTTGCCTCCGTGCTTTTGCGATCTAGCGGTTGATCAGGTCGTCTCTTTAAGTGTCGTAATTCATATGCAAAACCTGTTTCTTGAATTTGCTTAATGATCACTCTCCGTGCTTGGTCCAACTATTCCAACTCTAACTGAGCCGTTGGTTCCTGTTCTGCTTGTGACAAAACCGTAGCACATACGCCACTATTCGCTGTAGCCGGTAAAACGAATTTCTGTGATTTACCGTATATATCCATTCACTCTTGTTGTTTGCCGTGGCAGTCACCATGCTGAATACCTTGGTTTTCTTCTCAGCGGTATCCATCGTGTGCTCTGTAGGCTTAAATGGTGCTGGCCAGCCACGTTGTGGTCCATGCAGAAATAGTGGTCCATACAACCATAATGTATGTGTGCTAAGCTGAACTGCTGATATGCCTCGAGACAGAACATCAGCTGCGTTGAGCGCTGATGACACATGCCGCCATTGCCTTGGATGTGATACTGCGTGTATTTTTGTCAACCGATTAGCCACAAACGTGTGGAAATGTGATGCCCGTGAATTAATCCACGAGAGTACTACTGTTGAATCTGACCAGAGGAATGATTCCACACTTTCTGATCCGAATTGGAGATCCTGTCGAACTCTATCCGTGAGTTCAGCTCCAAGTACAGCTGCACATAGTTCCAGCCGGGGCAGTGTATGGTTTTCCAGGGGAGCCACTCTCGACTTGGCGCACAACAATCTGACCGAAATTTGGCCATTTTTATAGGTTGATCGGACATAAACTGCCGCACCATACGCCTTTTCTGATGCATCAACAAATGTATGCAATTCCTTTGTAGTGGGGACGTTGCCATCAAAAATATGCCTTGGAATTTTCATGTGGTTTAGTGCCTGTACATCCTCTCGGTAAGCTTCCCATTGCTTCTCCAAATACGGCGGTAGGTCACCATCCATCTCAATTCGTTCACTAGCAACATGTTGAAGAAACATTTTCGCTCTTACCACTACCGGTGCGAACAGTCCTAGAGGATCGAAGATTTGACTTAAGATAGCACCACTCGTCTGGTTATTCCTTTTGTATGTCTTTGAGCCTTTCCACATAATTGGTCTTCTTTGGGTGCCCATATGATTCCCAATGTTTTGACACTTGTTTGTTCCAGTGTGTCACCGAGATTGATGTCAGCAATCGTATCTTCCTTTGGAATTTCCTTTAGAAGTTGACTGCTATTTGAACACCATTTTCGTAAGTTGAAACCCTTAGTTTTCAAGATTTCTAGAAGCTCTTGTCTTATTTGCAGGGCTTCTGGTAAACTGTCTGCTCCTGTGAGACAATCATCAACATAAAAAACATTTTTTAATGCTGATGCTCCAGACGACAAATTTTTCAATGTTTTTCAGTGCCAAATATTCCAGACACTTTGTCGCTAAATATGGGGCTGACGTGGTTCCATAAGTTACCGTTTTTAAACGATAAAACTTTAGTTCTTGACTTGGATCCTCTCTCCACACAATCATCTGATTAAATTGGTAGGCAGGGTTTATCCAAACTTGACGATACATTTTTTCAATATCTGCCGTGAACACATATTTGTGTGTCCTGAACCGCAGAAGAATTGAGAAGAGTTGACTCTGTACAACTGGTCCAGGATATAAAATGTCGTTCAGTGATTTTCCTGATGACGTTTTGCATGATGCATCAAATACCACTCTTAGCTTGGTGGTGGTACTTTCTGGTTTTAGTACACAATGATGCGGTATAAAGTAATGGTTCTTGGGAATTTGTTCTACCATTACTTGCTTCATATGTCCAAGCTGTTCATATTCTGACATAAATTTTACATACTCCCTTTTTATGTCAGGGTTCATTCGCCTCTCTAACGACATGAATCTTCTTATGGCTACTTCCCGAGATTCTCCAAGAGATGACGCCTCTTCAGCAAATGGAAGCTTTACAATTAGTCGATTGTCCGCCGCCGTGTGTAGGTTATCGAGGAAGAATTTTTCACAATACTCTTCCTCCGGACTCCTGTACCTTTTTATTGGCTCTAGTGTGTCTAGCTGCCAGAATCTTTCCAGCGATTCCTCTGGATTCGTCATGCCTACCATACATGTGATTGAAGCTGACGTTGACATATTAATTCTGCCAGCAATAATCCATCCAAACTCTGAGTTTTGTAATGTTGGACGGTTTCGATTGCCCCGTCTCCTTTCTGGTAGCAGTATAGCATAGTGATCATCAGCTCCCAACAGCATATCCATTTTTCCGGGTTTATCAAATGTTGGGTCCGCTAATTGAATGTTGTCTGGTAATGTGACTTTCTGCGTTATTTGTTCTGTGGGTTGGTCACCTATTATGTGTGGCAATACAAATGCCTCAACTAGCATTGCGAACTTGTTGTATCTTGACCTTACAACCAAGCTTACTCGCGCCTTGCTTATCTGTGGTTGACCACCCACTCCATTTATATGCACATGAGTCTCTCTAATTTGTAACGATAACTTCTTTACCAGTCTCTCTGAGACGAGATTTACTTGTGAGCCGCTATCCAGGAGTGCTCGAAATTCTCCTTTCCTTTCATTGATCCCTTTTACCACTACCTTGGCCGTTGCCAACAGGGTGTATTTTCTGCCAATTCCATACGCAGAAGCTGCAGAAGCAGATGTAGCAATTTGGTTGCCTGTTTCTAAATGCAACATTGTGTTATGTTTTTTATCGCATTTAAAGCATCCCCTCCAAGAGCAATTTTTTGCCATATGGTCCGGCTTGAAGCAATTGACACACAATTTGTGTCTCTGCACCCAATTACGCCGCTCTGCTGCGGATTTGATTTTGAACTTTTCACATTGGAAGAGTTTGTGCTTTGCTCTTTCGCAGAAAGCACATAGGGTAGTGATTGTCCCAGATGCTGTTGCGCATGTCTTCCTTGGACTTGGTTTTTCAATGCTGCGATTTTCGTTTCTTGGTTTCCCAATCGCCTCTAATGTTAGGAAGCGCTGTTCCAAGAAGGATAAGAAGTCCTTTACTTCCTGCAGATCCCTTGTGTTGGAAAGAGATTGCTCATATAGTGCGTGGTTGAATCTATCCAATTTTCTTGTCAAATGAAACATTATGACAGCATCTGACGATTCCATATTGACGCCTACATTTTTTAAGGCTTGCAATGATTCAAAAATGTTATCATGCAAATTCTTTATAGAAGCTGCGTCATTTCCCACATTTGGGTGATCAAACAGCTTTGCCAGTATGGCTGTTACTAGAACTCGTTTGTTATTAAAACGTTCCTGCAACACTGACCAAGCAGTGTTGTAATTGGCTTCTGTTAATTCCAGGTGCCGTATCAATCTCTCTGCTTCTCCAGAAAGGTTTGATTTTAAGTACCACATTTTCTCTATCGTGGATACATTTGACTCATGAACCACGTTTTTAGATGTCATGAAATTGTTGCCATTTCAGATAATCCCCATCAAATTTTGTAATGGGAGTTTTGGGTAGTTGCAATGATTGTATCGATTGCAATACAGGTGGTGATTGTATCACTACATTTTCTGCTGGTGCCACACAGAATTTCAGCATTGTATTTTCTGCGGCCACAAACGTAGCTATATTATATCCGGCTTCGGCTGGATTTTCAGCTAGCCGATGAATCTCATAATGGATTTCTTCAATTTGCATCCATAATTTGTCGACTACCGATTTGTAAGTCATTTTATCTTCAGGCACAATTTGTCTTAATGTCCTGGACAATGACTCCAGCAGAGCACTTTGCTTACGAACCAGTGGTTTGATCATGACTCGCTCTTCGTCTCGTTGGCGAGCTTGCCTCTCTAGCTTTATTTTTGCCAAATGGTCCTTCCAATCTTCCACTATATTAGATACAACCGTCTTCATTTTGCTGAAATAGTCCGTTACAAAGTAGTCATCTTCAGTTGGCACGTTATTTAATTTGTCCATCAACTCCTGATGACTTTTCTCGAAGTTCTCCCACATGTATTCCAGGAGCTCAAGTTTCTCCTCGAAATAAGATGGCTTTGTTTTCCCGGCGAAAGAATCTTTTTTGGTATTCCGAATAAAGGCCTGGATTGCCTCTCCTCGTTCTGTCTGCTGTTTATAAAACTCCTCCATGTTCTTTTATATTCTTATGTAATTGCTTATCTGTACTAGTACTTGACCCGATGGGAGTTTATTTATTTTGTCAAAGACAGGGAACGCTCCGACTCGTTCCTAAAATTGGTCAAGTGTAGCACAAATAAGAATAAGAAATAAATCGAAGTTGCCTTTTGATTAGTGTTTTAACAATAGTTTATTTTTATTTCCAATATACCTATTCTTTTACACTGATAACTGCCACGACAGTGAAACCAATTTTTTGAGTTTCTTTTCTTTGTTTCAAAAATTGCTGATCAATGCCAAAATCTATACTCGTGCGTACTACCTGGGTTACTGACCGAGTTAACTAGGTCAGATATTGCTGACGACAGGGAATGCAACAGAGTTGAGTTGATCAAACTTTATTTTATATAAAAATAACTTTTTATGATTTGGTCGCCTCGTTGACACAAATCGTTGTTAATGTTTTTTATAAAGTGATCGCCTAGTTGATCAACTTTTATTCAATGGGTATGCACTGCTACCCCGTTGCGGAAAACCAACTCCTAGTTTTCTAATAAATCTTTTTTCCAAAGCGTGCAAAGAAAGTAGTCGCCTAGTTGACCAAGTCTGTTATTCTTTTAACTTGGAGCCGCCAATGTCGGGGTCACCAAAATGTTCAATGAAAGACGTTAGTGTTTCTTGAAGTTATTAAATGTTTATTTATTTATATATATATCTAGGCACTAGCACATAAACCAGTGGCTAAAGGTTGTCGCAACCAACACATAAATTGGGTGGACCTCGGAGTGAGATTACAAAGGTACAGATGGGGGCCAAAGACACAGCGATGCACACCCGATGTAGCTACAATTGGTATCTGATCTTACTAAGAATAATGCATTTCTTTTATAGTACAAAATAGCGAGCTCACCAGTGCATAGTGTTAGGTCAGCAAAGTACGTTTTTATTGATTAACTAGGTCTTTATTGTTTACTGCTGACCATATCAGACCATCCATATCTATAATCGGGTTACATACTTAACATTGACATACATTTCCATTCGTTCTATATTATAATTGGCTTAATGTTAGCTTATTTTATATAATCTAAACACCAACAAGTGTCTCGATACAAATCAACCAAAAAAACTGAAATTTGAAAAAAGCCCCAAAATTTGGGCAAAAGAAGCTAATTTCGGCTATGCCGAAGTTTACATACCCTTGCAGTCCTTCGCAATAATATTTTTACATATTCAAAATTCTTTTTCCGCAACTCAATTCATCAATTCACAAGCAAAACCTTAAAATTATTACTCTTTTTACTACATTTGTTTTCTTCTTCTTCCATCATTCCCTAAGCAAAGCACTGCACGCATACACATACAGGTCATATAGCGTTGCGTCTGTGTGTATGCATGTGCTCTGTTGATTAGATGATTACGTATTAGGAGCAGCAGCTCTGCCAACAGAGCTTGCGCAGGGCCGATTTAGACTCACTGCAACTTGCGTTCTATTTATCCGATCAGACTCAAATTTTTTGATCTGATGTTTTGTACACAATACTATCATATTAGTAAATTTCATGGGGATACTCCAATTTTTATGAAAATGTTTCTGCCAGAGCTATATGATATAGTGGTCCGATCCTGTCTGGTCCGATTCATACTAAACCTTGCCCGAGCTATAAGTTGCTCAAACACCAAGTTTAATGGTGATACCTCTTAAGATGGCTGAGTAACACGCATACGCACCGTCGGACGAACAGATGAACATATATTTCTTCTTATACCCTTGCAGAGGGTATTATAAAATTTGTCAGATGTTTGTAACGTACAGAAGCATACGCTTCCGACCCCATTAAGTATATATATTCTTGATCAGCATTAGAAGCTGAGACGGTAAAGCCATGTCCGTCTGTCCGTACGTTCGTCTGTCCGTCGGTGCGTATGCGTTTTACTCAGCCATCTTAAGAGCTATTGCGATGAAACTGGTATTTAAGCTACTTATAAACCGGGCAAGATTTATTATGAAAATCATCAGGATCGGACCACTATAACATAGGTGAAGAAATTGGAGTATCACCATGAAATTTACTAATATGATAGTTTTTTATATAAAACATCAGATCCTGATAAAATTAGATCAAATAAATAGAACGCAAGTTACTGTCAATATAAATCGGCTCTGCTCAAGCGCTAGCGGCAAGTGCTACCTTCTACGTCATTGGTCGAAATGTGTATGCGTGCCGTGGTTTGCTAAGGGAATGAGGGAAGAAGGAAACAAAATTGTAGTAAAAAGAGTAATAATTTGAACGTTTTGTTTATGTATTGACGAATTGAGTTGCAGAAAAAGAATTTTTGAACATGTCAAGGTGTAGTATATTCATACAAATAATCATTTAATACAAAGAGCTCAACTTGTAACTTGTAACGTTCTATTTATCCGATCAGACTCAAATTTTTTGATCTGATGTTTTGTACACAATACTATCATATTAGTAAATATGTATAGTTGCAAGCATAACCAATTAAACATATAGGTACGCATTAAAATATAATTGTGCACTTGAATATGTTTATATGTATACATTGATATATGCACATAAACATATTCACATAAATATACAGCTAAGCATGATCATATATGTATGTATATACGTTTGTATATGCACATACATATATTCACATAAGCAATGTATGCACACAAGCCCGGACTGGGACCCTGAGGGCCCACCGGGCATTGAAGTTGAAGGGCCCGCTATACTATATGCTTGAAAAATGATGTCGAGGAAAATGAAAGGTATACATTTTTAGGTTTCACATCATGTATGATCGCTTATGTGAATAAAACAAAAACGACTTCTTACAAACAAACAATTTTATTTGTTTATCTTTTTTGAACAATGCACTTCTACGTAAGACGTAATTTTACTAGCGTGTGAACGCTGACCAAGCACTTTGATGCAAGCGCTCCAACCATAACTATGTATGTATGTACCGACACTCTCCCTCTCTTTTGTAGTTGTCGCATAAGTCGCAGCATAAAAATATATATGTAAACTTAGCTTAAACAAAAGAATAATTTGGAATAAAGAATCAATCTAGAAAATACAATCGACTGACACAGACGTGTCCACTTTTATTATTTTCTACTTAATGGAACCCGGTACTTTTACCACCTTCCACATGGCGACCGTGACAGGATACTACAATTTATTGACAGTGTAACCAAACAAAGCACAAAGGAAAAAAGAACCTTCACTCGTTGCAGAGGACGGACGTGTTTTTTTTGCGCTTATCAACTTTTATTTTTTCTCGCGATTAAATACTTTTACATAACTCTTAAATTATCGGTTTAATTAATAATAATTACAACATCCGAATTTTATTTTCATTTCGCGAATTCTATCTGTCGTTTTTGTTTAAATTTAAATAAAATCAAAACTTACAACAATACTTGCATTAGCGGTGTTGTTGTTTTGTTTATCTCTTTTGCTTTTGTGTCTTTACCGTTTTAACTAACTCTCGCGCTCTTGCGTACAAATTGTTGTTGCATGTGTTCAATTTGACGCGCTCTCCCGCTCTTTCCTATTCTTGATTGATTTGCGCTCTCGTCTTTTGCCTACCCGCGACTCTGTGATACGTGTTTTTGTGTTTCATTGCTTTTTATTCTTTAGTTGTGAAGGCTTACTCTGCACATTAACCCTTGTGTCAGAACTGGTCAGTATATTCTTATACACATATTTTTTACCTTTAGAATATTTATTTTTTATTTTTTTGTATTTCCTTTTGTAATTAAATTAAACTTTTGATAAAATGGTTGTCTGCTCAAAAAATAATGGCATAGTTGCCACTAATGCCGTTGACTCCCATGATTATATTCTTTGTTGGTTGTGTGACAATGCGGTTCACGTTAAGTGTGCAGGTTACACAGGCAGAATCAAGGAGTCTATTGCTAAAGGTGGTGGCTTAAAATATGGATGTGATGCTTGCCGGGAGGTCGAGAATGAGATGCGCTCTTTCATGAGGCGGACTAGAGATAGTTTTGACACTTTAAGGGCAGGTTTTAATAAACTCCAAGCGGAGTTTACTGCGGTGGAGAAGTTTGTCGCTTATGAATGAGTCTCCGAAACGTAAAAGGACCAGTCCTTGGGGTGTTTCTGTATCTGTAGATCCGCCAGCGTCTCTTATCGTCCCCGACCGGTCTCATGCACCGTCCACTCCTAATGTACAGCAATTGATATCGTTTAAGAGCCCGGTTGTGAATGCTATTAGTAATGAATTACCGGTATCACCTGGGAATGATCTCTTAAAAACGATGCCTATTGTAGTGTCCGATGTGTCTGGGCAATTACCCATTCCAATGGAAATTGCCGATAGTTCTAAAAGTATTGAGGGCCCCGTAAACAAGTTGACTGCTGCAGTGGGTGACTTGTCCAACGTTACTGCTGCGGCTGACGCTTCGGGACCGCGGCCTCTCGTTGGCATACCACCAAAGAAACATATATTTGTTTCTAGGCTAGACCCTGTTGTCACATCTGATGATGTAATAGCCTATATTCAGAAGAAAGTTAACGTCTCGAATATTGCGGTGGAGAAGTTTAAATTTTCTTATTCTCGGGACATTTCGTCCTTTAAAATTAGTGTTTCTGCCAATATCTTCGACACTATATGTCGAGAAGATTTTTGGCCTAAACATATAATAGTTAAGGAATATACTGTAAAAAAGAAAAATCGGCAACCGATTCGCTTGCCTACAACAACAACTAATACTATTCCTGCCACACCAGCATCTGCTGGTGTGTCAAAAAACTAGCTTCGTCCCTTAACCTGGGTTACCAGAACGTTAGAGGACTGAAATCTAAACTTCCTAATCTCTATGTAGATAGTCTTTCTTTTGAGCATAACATTCTAGCTTTCACAGAGACGTGGCTAAAACCTGATATTGCTGATGCATCGGTTTTTTCCACAAACTTTTCTATTTTCAGACGTGACCGGATTTCTCGCATAGGTGGTGGCGTTCTGATAGCTGTTGATGCTGCTTTATCATCTGAAATGATTCAATTTTCTAGTACCCAGGAGATTGAGTTTGTCGGTGTTAAAGTAAATTTTAAATCTTTTAATGCTTTCATTACTTGTTCCTATATTCCACCATTGTCAGACATGGTGGTATATTTAAATCATTTAGAGGCAATTCAGTTTGTCTCCTCTTTGGTTTCGAGTCAAGACATGCTAATAGTTGTAGGTGATTTTAATTTACCCGCTTTAGCATGGTCACTAACAGATGAATCTACCACGTTGCTGCCCTCTTTGTCACATGACTTTATTGATGGCCTTCTAGGCTTATCTTTATCCCAAGTCAATCCTGTCTTAAATTCTAATGGAAAATCGTTAGACCTTATTTTTGTATTGGATTCTTCTTATTGTGAGGTTTCTAGGATCGAACCATTTGTTCTTCCAGAAGACAAATTTCATCCTACATTAAATTTAAAAGTTGATTTGCCCTTGCTTTCACCATTACTTGGTTCAAATGAGTTACCACTAACTAGGTGCTTTCGTAAGACTGACTTTGCCAGCCTTAATGAAAACATTGCTACTACCGATTGGTCTTATCTGTACAATTGTAGTGATATGAACTCGGCTGTTCGTTTTTTCTATGATACTCTGAATTCACTCTTTGATATTTGTGTGCCTCTTGGTAGGCTGGAGCGGCTTAACAAACCTCCCTGGTTCTCTCGCGAGCTATCCAATTTGAAAAATGTGAAGACACGATATTAAAGGAAGTTTCAAAAAACACGTCGTTCATCAGATTATGCTCTGTATACTGTCGCTCGTTCAAAATTCATGATGCTTAATACAGAATGCTATAAGAATTATTTTCAGCGGTGTAAGCTTCAGTTTTCTTCTGACCCTAAACAATTTTATAATTTTGTTAATTCTAAACGTAAGACCTCTGTGCACCCATCTTTTTTGTCTTTTCAAAATAAAAAAGCGAGCACTGATCAGGCAATTGCCGATATGTTTGCGAGTTTTTTCAAAACAACTTATTCCTCAACGGAATATCGAGCAAGTCCGTATCCTTATCATTTAAAAAAGGCTAATTGCATTTTCAATCCAGTGATTGATGAAAGTTCTATTCTTAGCGAACTTAAATTAGTTAAACCTGTTTATTCTCCGGGGCCAGACGGTATTCCTGGATGTGTACTCATTTTAAAATTGTTTCTATTGTCTGTAGAATCTTCCTCTTTTCCATCTATTTGGAAGGAGTCGTATATTATTCCTCTGCATAAAAATGGCAAAAAGTCCGAAGCCTCTAACTATTGGGGTATCTCAAAATTGTCCGCTATTCCGAAAGCTTTTGAGAAAATTATAACTTCTCAATTGCAACATTTTTGCAGCTCTATTATTTCGCCATCCCAGCATGGGTTTGTGAAACGTAGATCTACAACCACTAACCTTTTACAATTTACATCAATAATTATCAAGGGGTTCAAAAATGGTAAACAAACTGATGTCATATACACTGACTTCAGCAAAGCCTTTGATTCCGTTAATAATACCCTATTACTTTCTAAGCTGAGCGACATTGGGTTTCCACCCCTTTTCCTTTCTTGGGTTCGAGAATATTTAACAAATAGAACACAGAAGGTACTTTTTAAGTCTTCTTTTTCCGTTTCCATTTCTGTGACTTCTGGTGTACCTCAAGGTAGTCATCTTGGCCCTCTGCTCTTCACACTATTTATTAACGATCTTCCATCAGTAATTGTTCATTCGCGTGTGCTTATGTATGCTGACGATGTCAAGCTTTGTCTTACTTATAAAGATACAGATTCATTTAGTCGGCTACAAGCTGATCTTAAAAACTTTCAATCCTGGTGCCAGTTTAATCTACTAAATCTTAACACTACCAAATGTAAGGTAATGACTTTTTTTCGTAACTCTCCTCAACTGGTCACTTATATTCTAAACAATAGCCCTTTAGAACGTCTAAATAATATGAATGATTTGGGCGTACTTATGGACCATAAGTTAAATTTTAACACCCATATTTCCACCACGGTCGCAAAGGCCATGAGTGTCCTGGGTTTCATTAAAAGATGCTCAAAAGAATTTGATGACCCCTATACAACTAAAGTTCTTTTTACTTCGCTTGTCCGTCCTATTTTAGAGTATGGATCTTGCATTTGGTCACCTCAATATGAGTCGCACCAGATTAGACTAGAATCCGTTCAAAAGCAGTTCTTGCTATTTGCTCTTCGTGGCTTAAACTGGGATCGCAATGTCAATTTGCCTTCGTATTCTAGTAGACTTCTCTTGATTAACCTTCCGTCCCTAACTAACCGTAGAATTATGCTTGGTGTCATTTTTATGCACAAGCTCCTAATTGGTGATATCGACTCGCCTGAGTTATTAGCTCAGGTGAATCTGTCGGTACCATGTAGACGGAGTAGACATCCTTTAATACCTTTATCCCTTAGTCGTTGTTCTTCTAACTATGCTATGCATAAACCTTTTAGGGTCCTCTGCTCTGATTACAATCTTCTATCCCCTGTAATCGGCTCAGAGTTTTCTATTAATATGCTTAAAACATCTATCCTATCCCATTTAGTTAATAGATAGCTATAGTATTATGTGTTTGTCTGTCTTTTCTATTGTGTATTTTGTCCACGCGATTCGTGCCGTGCGTTATACGGGTGCACCCCTCGGTCGGTCGGGTGGGAGGTGGGCAGTTATCTGCTTGGGCTCGCGCGTAACAGGCTTTGTCCTGGTGTCGTAGGGGCCACTTGAACGTACTGCGCATAGTATCGTCAAAGTCCGCTAAAGGACAAGTTCTCGTAAATTGCGGCATTCCAAATTGCAACAGCAGTAGCAGCACCAGCCGCAACACAGCAACAACAATAAATAAAAGAAGAGAAAGACCAAAACTACATCACAAGAAACAGCATACTTAACGAAGTCACCGTTTAAACAACCAAACAAATTATGATATAAAACAAAAAGAAGGAAACTTTTCAAGTCGATAATACAACAATAACAACATCAATAAAAAAAAAACAGCAGAAAAACAAAACCACGAATGAGCAATGGCGAAGACATTCCCTTTGCGGAATCTGCTCCTATCGAGCAAAGGGACGCACCAACGCTAGAAGAAGCGTTAGAGCTGTATCCCAACGATGGACCGCGCCCACTCACAATAGCCGAGTACCGGGCTCGCAACACAAATCCTTCACCAACGAAGACACCAACCAAACGAGGAGGCCAGGTGCGTAGGCTACTCCAGCAGAGACTGTAACAAGATTTACTGGCCACCCTAACAAGGGAGGAGGACCGACAACGCTGCATAGAGCGTATTGATAAATTGAAAGCTGAACTTCGCCAAAGAGCGAAGAAACGCAAGGCGCCCGCAGAAATGCGCCAGCCATAACTTTCCTTATTAAATAATTTTAAATATAAGCTCCATAAGCAAGTTGAAGCATGAAAATGCATCTTGCGAACTACTAACATTTTTTTTTTATAGGATTTTACTAACAATGTGGTCGGAGAATTTTTTTTTTTAAAACAACAATAAACCAAATGAAATGTATACTTGAATTGTGAGCCAACCACATACTCTAACAACTTTTCCACGTCTCTGGCTCGCTGTGCAAGACACAGTTGAGATAAATTTTTTTTCTCTTCCTTTTTTTTTTTATCTTCCCGAAAAATTTAAATAAAAAATATAAAATAATATAAAATAATATTTGAAATAATATTCAAGCAAACACGATTGAAATACTTATGAAAAAAAATTTTAATTAAAGTAATTAATAAACAAAAGGTTTAACCTATCTTTATGAGTTTTTGTTCCCTATTTTTTTCGTATTCGTTATAATCATATTATTAAATTAAAGTCGTCTTTTATAGGACCATTTGAGGTCATTGGTATAGAAAGAAAAATCATAATTATAATTACAAAAATACAAAAGAAAACTTTTCTAATAATATTTAAAAAAAAAAGTGGTTGAAGGCTCATCATCAACAAAAAACACAAAATCTAAAAAAAATGAAGTCAGTAAGTCGACTCGCCGACTTGGGTATACCATACACCAGGTGAAACAAATATTTAAAATTTCGAAAATCAAATGTATGTCTATTAAATTGTTTTAACATGCCTCATACCATATGCTATCTCGCTCACTCTACAAACACACGACCACTCTAGCGCGAAGATATGTCGTTGCATCAGCTTCTAATGGAGCTGTGACTGGTCATCTGCATTTTGTCGCTTAAAGAATAGCGGGCGAAGTCTTTTTTTCGCGCGTGCCAAAAGTGTGTTACCTAGGACTGATATTTGCAGTATTCATAGCGTTTGGAAACAATTCGATTCAATTGTTTGAGCTGTGTGAGGCATTATGGACTACGCAAATATACAATTCGAGCTCAGAGAAGGAAGCCGTGAGGGTTGTTCTTTGTTGTTGTTCACTCTAGGTGAGCAACAAATTTACATTAAAAATAAACAGTTAAAGAACAGTTCTACCACATATACATACGTGTCGTGTAGCCGGCTGCAAAGTGCGAGTGTATATGGCCGAAGATAAAACTAACGTTTTGTTATGGGCCAAATATTTGATAAACAACAGTACTGCTGTTATCGATGGTGCTGGCTCGCTAGCTAGAAAATTAGCTGGGAATTTGGCGGGAAAAAAAGAAGAGAACCGAGCTAGTTCTGGGTGCGGTTCCGGTTCCGGGAACGAAATTTGAATTTTTAGGAATCTAAGAGAGTGGAGGAGTTGAGTTTTTTTAGGGAAAAAAAGAGGAAGAGGACCAAGAAAAAAAAAGAGGAGTTAGGCTCTAGAAGGCACGTGGAGTTGTTAAGTTGTTCAAGAAAAAAAAAACTGAAAAGTGCGTGTGCCTAGAAGGAGCATCTCCCCCATCCTTGAAGACCAAGAATTGCATGCGTGACGCAGGACGGACACACACAGGAGCCTTCGGGCAGCCAATTCGACGGGATACAATCGGCCACCCAGGTCCGGGTGCTCCAGGTTTTTTTATTCCCTTCATTTAACCTCAACATTAGGCTGTTAGAATAAGTAATTGTATTTTGTTAATTTATCTTATTTATTTAATTTATATTTGTATACGTCCCAGTGGTACCCTGGTTAGGCTCAGTCATTATTGTGAAAAAAAAGTGAAATTGTTTAATATAATATATGTGTAATGAAAAAAGGAGAAATGTCTGAGTAGAGTCTTGTCTATGTAGGGGTGAGATGACGACGGGCTAGTCCACAGAACATGGGGGCTGCCAGGGAGTACGGGGCCCAAGGTAGGGTGGGTAGATCCTAGTTAATATACCAGCTAATTATTAATTCCAAAGTCCATCTTCCCGTCCGAGTGTAATGTTTTTTGTATAATTTTTCATCCATCGAGGTCGAATCCATTCCTGAGCCATGCGAGTTAGCCGGTGATCGATGATGGATTGCAGAAGAAAAATAATCGGATCATAACAAATGGCGCCCAATTAAAAAAATAAAAATTTAAACAAAGAAACAAACGGAAGAGTATAACAAATTAAATGTCCCAAGTACTGCTAGCATTAAGAAGGCATAGCTTAGTCTGGTTCTGAAAAAGAAAGAAGAGAAACAGATCCTTTTTAATATTGAACTAGCACGATATAAGACCAGATACTTATCTAAGACCAGAATCAGCATAGTAGCAATTCAGCCGTGAACCGTGGAGATTTCAAAGAAGAGATCACATAGATGTCCGACCTGAAATGAATTATTGAAATGGTAAAGGTCAATAGTACGGAATGATGGGTACAGAGGAAATTAAAATCAAAGAAATAGGATCAAGTTCAGGGAATTAAAGTTCTGGAATCATCTCACCTCCATTAACAAAGAATTAACAAAAAAAAAAAAAAAAAAAAAGAGACAATCAAAGCATAGAACAAATAGAAAGGAATGTCAGTAGAAGAAAGAGATAGGATATCAAAAATCAGAAAATTTAGAAAAAGCTCGGAATACTTAAAGAATAGAGGAACAGAGGTAATGGGTCCGCCAATAACTCGATCCCAATCAGAAAACCGTGCAGACTCACGGATTTCAAACGTTTCACCGCCGACAGACTTCAACATGTCAACAGACCGAAAGATCAACGAAGAGGATGGTGCCGTAGGGGGCAGCGGGGCAATCCCAAAACATAATATGGGAACAAGAATGATTCACCAGGCACCAGAAGGTGGATCATTTATGGGACCGGAAAACCCACGGCCAGCCCTACCCACGGAAATCACATCGGCTATAAATCTAGCTGTAGCACAGGCGCAAGAGACGTACCGAGTGATAATATCAGCAGAGAACTCTCGATTGCAATCAGAAATTCGCCAAGAGATGCTAGATTTTATGAAGCAGATTCGGGAGGCGGTTCAAGGAGCGGCTCAGCAATCCACCACGATGAGATCGACCAATGTCCAAGGAGAGAGGGCTTCAATCCATCCTACAGAAGCCATAGACTATCGAGTATTGGAGCGGCAGCAACGCGAGAATCTGGAAAGTCGTCCACCACAACGATCTTCCTGGCATTGGCCTGAAGATACGAGGCAACAATCTGGAATGCCAATAAGAACGGAACAGCGTCCCGAAATGGTACATCCGAGAAGATGGGGTCTGGTTTTTGATGGAGGATCAAAAGGAATGCCAGTAAATGAATTTATATTTCGTCTGGAGCACTTACAGACGGCGTACCAAGTAAGTTGGGGCGAAGTACTGCGAGATTTCCACTGCTTGGTAGGAGGGCAGGCCAAGGACTGGTACTGGATGCACGCACGCTCGGCAGGACCAGCAGATTGGCCAAATATGAAGCACGCACTGCAGCAGAGATTCCACACGCAACGATCAAACTTTGAGAGGGAACGTGAGTTGAGAGAGAGGCGACAAAGGACAGGAAAAAGCACGGATGAATACCTTCAAGCGATGTTTAGCCTCCGATCACGCTTAGAAAGCAACCTTCGGACCATGACCTGATCAGAGTAATTAAGGTTAATATCAAAGACAGTATATCGAAAATTATTTATCCAATATGGATAACAAACCTGGAGAAGTTGCGAGAGGAATGCCATGAGGCGGAGAGACTCTTGGCAACTAGATGGTCTCGTGCATCGGGAGGAGCGGAGCCGCATAGAGTGCAGAGGGATCGGCATCAACAACATAAAGCGGTTTTGGCCGAGGTCATGAAGTGGAGTTTGTTGAAGCGGTGTATAAGCCACGCGAAGGCAGCAAGGATCGGCCAAAACTCGCCTGTTGGAACTGTGCGGAGAAGGGTCATACATTTTGGGAGTGCGAGAGTGTAGTTCGCAAGATATTCTGCTTCAAATGCGGACTACCAGGAGTAGTGTTACCCAAATGCCCCAAATGTCATGCGGGAAACGCGATGCGGAGCAAAACGAAGGAGGAGTTGCGCTCAATGCCGCGGAACAACGAGTGAAAACCTCCAAAAATTGCATGTTAGAAATAGATATTGTTAATAGATTAAGGCCAATATATAATAAATTAGATTATAAACAATCTAAATTACCCATACCAGCATATTCCTACCAGCAATTCAGTGAAAAACGGAACCCATGTAGATTGGTAGAAGGAACCAATAGGAAAAAGGCCATATCTAACCGAGTCAAGCGTGTGAGAGAGCGATACAGACAACGAAGAACAAAACGCCAAGAGGCTTGTTCGGCCTTAGAAGCAGTGTCAAGGCAAAAGGAGCATCGGGCATTCGCTACGGTAAAGATGCAAAAGTTTCACGTAGAAGGTCTGCTAGACACGGGAGCTTCAGTGAGATTCCTGGGCGACGGATGTGAAGAGCTGGTGAATAAACTGGAATTAAAAAGAAAAACATATTACTCGAAAGTTCAAACGGCAGGAGGAGTGAATCATGCTATAACAGAAAAGGTGGATGTCCATATTACGTATCGAGGTAGAACACAAGAAATGACGCTGTACCTGTGCCCGTCAAAGGTTATACTTAGGCATAGATTTCTGGCGCAAATTCGAGCTCGCACCTGATCTCTTGGGAGTAGAGAAGTTGTCCATCGAGGATGAGGAGTTTAATTCCAAAAAGGAGCCGGTGGAACCACATGTCCTCAACGAGACGCAACAAAAGGTCCTGGCAGAAGTCTGTGAGAAGCTTCAGGCATATGAGAAATGTGGTCTCGGACGTACCACATTAGAAGAGTACACGATCCAGCTGGTGCTGGATACAGTGCCAGTGAAAGAGAGTTTCTATCCAGTACAACCACCAAAGCAGAAGTTGTTGTTCCAAGAGGTCGACGAAATGCTCGAATTGGAAGTGATCGAACTGAGCGAAAGCCCGTGTAACAATAGGGTAACATTGGTGCAGAAACCTGGGAAAAATAAACTTTGTTTAGATGCACGGAAATTGAATAAAGTAACAATCAAAGATGCTTACCCGTTGCAAAATATTGAGTCCATTCTGAGCCGGGTGGAGGATACGATCTTCATTAGTAGTGTTGACCTGAGGCACGCGTTCTGGCAGGTAGAGTTGGAGGAGGAAAGTCGGAAATACACGGCGTTTACCATCCCGGGGCGCCCGCTGTATCAGTTCCGCAGAATGCCTTTCGGGCTTTTCAATGCGGCGCAGCGCTTATGCCGACTCATGGATAAGGTCATTCCCCAAGGCTTGAGAAGCCACGTATTCGTATATCTGGATGATCTTCTGATTATATCCCGCACATTTGAAGAGCACATGAAGCATCTGGAGGCAGTAGCTGAATGTTTGAAGAAGGCCAATCTAACTATCGGATTAAAAAAATCAAAATTTTGCTTCAGATTCCTTAAATACCTGGGATTTGTGATCGGAGATGGAAAATTAAAAACGGATCCCGATAAAGTGAAAGCGATCACGGAAATTCCATTGCCAAACACGGTGAGACAGCTCCGTAGCTTTCTAGGGACGGCCGGCTGGTATCGTCGATTCGTCCAAGGCTTTGCAGAAAAAGCAGCACCGTTGACCGATTGCCTGAAATTAAAAGGAAAATTTAAGTTAACAAAGGAGGCTACCGAGTCATTTAATTTACTAAAACAAGCCCTAACCAACGCTCCAGTATTAGTACATCCTGATTTTAGCCGCAGATTCTTCATTCAGTGTGATGCGAGCCATGTAGGATTAGGAGCTGCCCTGTTCCAGCAGGATGACGAAGGAAACGAGAGCCCTATCTCATTCTTTTCACAGAAGCTACGAGTTAAATTATACGGTAACGGAGAACGAATGTTTAGCAGCAGTCAAGGCGATAGAGAGATTCCGTCCATATATAGAGCTTATGCCATTTACCGTCATCACAGATCATTCCAGTCTCCAGTGGTTGGAAAAACTGGAAAAACTGGGTGCGCTTATTGTTAAGCTCCGCAGTGTATGTGTTGTTTTTATAATTTTTGTTATATGCGTTTTTTTTTCCTAATAGAAAAACGCTGGGAATAGAAGAGATTGAAATAAATTACGATGTTGTCAAACTTACTTTCCAACGAAAGAGACAGCCTTTCTTGCCTGAATGTCCTAGCTCAGCAACCGAAGTACGTACAGCTTTTGAATATGAAAATGTTATGAAACTCTTTGGTATGACCAAGGGAAATTCTCCAAAATGTTTTTTCAAAAAAGTATACTTGTCAAGCTCTTTCGCATACTGCGTATTTGCATCAGACAAGGTTATCGCTTTGATGCAAGCGAACATTTCGGAGATAAATATACATTTTTTTGATTGATGCCACATTTAAAGTATGTCCTTTTGGAGAATTTAAGCAACTCTTAATAATATACATAAAACATTTGCAGAAGGTAAATATCGTACTAATTTAAATATTATTAAATAATTAAAATGTTTTTATATTTAGATAACTCCTTTTATATTTGTTCTGATGTCAAGAAAAACAGAACTTTCCTATCAGCATTTGTTCACATACATTGACTCCAATATTTGCTGCTTAAATGGTGCATCTTTTATATCTGATTATGAAAAAGCCATGCCGACAGCTTTGAAAAACTTGCATCCTACCATGAACTTCTATGCTTGCTGGTTCCATTTTACACAAGCTTGTAAGAGAAATGCAAGAAAATGTTTTGGCTTTGAGAATGTGCTCAAACGCAATAAAGAAGCCTACATACTTTTTCTGAAATTTTTTCATTTGCCGCTATTGCCACAATTTAAAATTCTCGGAGCATTTTTATATGTTGGAATTTCAAGCAACTGCTTTCGACTCTTGTCGTTCTTACGTTTTTTCTCCCTTTTTAAAATATTTTCAGAAAGCAGTGGATTTTGAAGGTATATTAACTTTTTTATTTATTCTATTTTTAATTTATTATATACCTTCAATTTATTACTATTTATAGAAGGGACCTCAAAACATATCGGTGTTTAAGCGTTCAACTAGAACTACTGGCTCTGTTGAAGCATACAATTTGAATTTAGGGAACAAAATTCAAGCAAAAGGGCATTTTTTTAAATTCGTTCAATGTATTATTGATGCCGAATATGAAAAAAGTTGCGAAATTAATTTTCTTTTTCAAAACGGTGGAATTTATAACACGTTTTACAACGTCATATCTGCGCCGTTTAAAAAGCAACATATCTCCGCCAGAAAAATGTACTGGGCGGAAATATGTCGTCGGAGATATGTCGCTATGCTGCCAATTCTGCCCTTATGGATCGAGTATACGTTCATAGGCATATTTTGCATGTTTCTAGTCCGATTTGGTAGTTTAATAGATAAGATAAGATAGATAAGATTAATTAGTCAGCAAAATTTGATTGCGATGGTCAAAAAATTGCAAGAGGCAATCGGTTTTTTCTAAATTATGGAGGCGGAAGTGGGCGTGGCAACATATTAAAATATATTAATTCTGCGCACATACTTAGCCAGTACTAGACATCTGCATGAATGTCAAAAAAAGTGACATTCGGATATACTACTCTCAAATTGAGTTGAGTGAATATGAGTGCGAAACGGAATATGTATGAGTGAGTGGATTGGCTTGCTTTATACTCGGCCGCACAATGTTAAAATAGAGAGTATAATTGAGTATGTTTCGAATGTATCCGAATGACAGGTGCCGACACAGCATTATATGCAATATTTGACTACAGCAATAACAAAACAAACGAAAACAAGTTTTTCCTCCTTCCATTTTTGCGACTGCTGTGTTTCAACGATGCAAAGAAAATAAATACACAAAATATGTACCCTGATACTTGAATAACTCGAATGTTTTTAGATGTGTCAAATTTGTCACTCCGTTTTACTGAGTACTCAGTCAGTACTCAGTGTCATTCAATTTGCTTTGCATGAGTACCAAAGTATACTAATACTCATACATACTTACTCATTGTGCGTCTGTCACTCACTCTATTCAATTCTATCCGAGTACACTCTATTTTACTTATTAAGTGAATGAAGTCATGCAGCTGTCTAGCCAGTACACATACTAAATTTGGTGACTTTAACTTTGTTAGTTTTCGAGAAAATCAGTTTTGTTTAATTTGCGGGGGCGGAAATGGGCGTGGCAAAATTTTTAAATAGTCAATATCTGCTCGTCTTTTAAGCTAGCTTACATACCAAATTTAATGTCGGTAGCTTTCATAGTTTTTAAGAAAATCAGTTTTATGTAAATTCCGGGGGCGGAAGGAGGCGTGACAAAACGTTGGAACAATTATTTTCTGCGCGCTAACTAAACGAGTATATAAACCAAATTTGATGTCTCTATCTGCTATACTTTTTAAGAAAAACAGTTTTATGTAAATTCTGGGGGCGTAAGGGGGCGTGGCCAAAATTCCAATTAACTCTATATATTTACATACCACACGAGTGTACATACCAAATTTGGTGGCTCTAGCTCTTATAGTCTCCGAGATCTGCGTGTTCATACAGAAGGACGGACGGACGATCGACTTTGTTGTTGATCCTGATCAAGAATATATATACTTTGTGGGGTCGGAGATGCTTCCTTCTGCCTGTTACATACATTTTGGCGACTTTAATATACCATTTCACTGATATGAGAATAACGAACATACTACTGCTGATAATTGTCATAATATTGTGTGCATATGTATTATACAAAAGCTTAAATATTACACAACAGATGTGTAACTAAAAGAGCTCTAAGCCAAAGCTAATGATCTAAATAAGGTCTAAAAATAAATGTGCACACAAGCAATAATGAATCAAGCAAATATCAAATAAAAGATTAAATAACAAACACAAAAAAAAATACCACTCTTGACAGGTACTTTAGAAATTTAAACAATAGGCACCCTAGCATAGTCTAGATTTAATTGAAGTCTTTAGAAGCAAGGAAAGTCACTCACCTCAACGCTCTGTAAACTTGGTACAAATTAGGTTACCGCACTTTGACATAACGGGAGAAGATTTCCCAGTTCAAGGAGGCTCTAGGGTACAGATGAGTTTCATTCCCACAGTACCATATGTATGCTGCATTTCCAACGCAGCAGGCACATATCGTTTCTACCTAATGGAGAAACACAGGCAGGAAGCAAAACGAGAAAAAAAACTTTTTTTTCCTTTTAAAAAAAATATACATCCATCTTAATAAGACTAACTGGTTAGTGTAGAATATGGATGAAATAGAATTGCAAAAACTGCAAAAAATTTACCTTTCCTTGATTTCCTGATACACTCAGGTGATGTAAATTACAAATACAAAGAAATAAGGTATTGGATAGCCAATAACTACGAATTTAAGAAAACCAGAGGGCCGGGGCTAACTTCGACCGCGTCAAAGTTTGTATACCCTTGCAACTTTTTTGGTAACTCTATCCTTACCTATAGCCATCAAAATGGATTTCTAACAAGGCTAAAGTTTGCGAAAGAACGGCCTACAATCTTAGCATAGGAAATAACGAAGATATTGATCAAAGTCACTGTTTTCCACCGATCGTTCCTATGGGAGCTATATGATATAGTTACCCGATCTTTATCAAATTCGGCACAGTCATTAATAGATATATTAAACTAACAAATATTTAATGTGAAAGCAATCACGTTAAAAATAACGAAGTTATGGACAAAAGTCACTGTTTTCGACCGATCGTTCCTATGGGAGCTATATGATATAGTCACCCGATCTTGATCAAATTTGGCATAGTCGTTTATATGTAAAATAAACTCATCAATATTAAATTTCACGACAATAGCTCAGAAAATAACGAAGTTATTAAGAAAAGTCACTGTTCGTGACTTTGGCGTTTGTATGGGAGCTATATGATATAGTGGTCCGATCCGGCTGAATCCGAGATATACAACCCATGCAGTATATACAAGCCTACATGCAAAATTTCAACTCTGTAGCTCTAACGGTCTAGGAGGAGTTTGCGTTGATCCAGACGGACGGACAGACGGACGGACGGACGGACGGACGGACGGACATGGCTATATGAACTCGTCTCGTCATGCTGATCAAGAATATATATACTTTATATGGTCGGAGATGCTTCCTTCTATGGTTTGTACACTTCTGACCAAAATTAATACACCCTTTTTGCAAGGGTATAAATATTGTAGATCTTATTGAAAAATCCATAAAATTAGCTTATAGTAGATTGTTAGTTAGGACTCCTTTAAGAAAAGACGTCCCCGGATGGGTCCACGATCTTTTCAAGGACTCGATCGCATTGATAGACATAGCAGAATCAAGTTTAGAAACAATAGACTTAACAGATTCAGATGTTGAAATAATAGATATAGAAAAGTAAAATAAACATACTTTTGAATCTGCGTAATGATATAGATATATCATGAGAGCATGATCAAAAGTTAAACATTACTTAAGAAATAATCTTTAAGCAAGGAATGGGAAGAAATTTTTCTCCATATCCAAAGCGTAAAGAAAAGATATATAGGTCGAGTCAATGACCTTGACAAAGTAGAGATTTTCCCATTATGACAGAGTGGGAACATATTCTAAATGAAGCTCGTGAAATCAAACAAGAAATCCACAAGTCAATCAAGTGCCTCTCCCAGAATAGAAATACCTCAGAGGGCACTACAGAAAAGCACACAAAAATCATAAAAACCGATTTAGAAAAAATAAGGCTTCTGTTAAAGACCCATTACAACAGCCTTTCCAAATACCATCAAACAGCAGCTCTAGCCTTCTACAATGATTGCAAAGAAAAAGCAACATTGGCACTGAAGCGACATCAGATAACATTCAAAGAAGTTTCTGATTTAAACTCTTTGACATAACGGGAGAAGATTTCCCAGTTCAAGGAGGCTCTAGGGTACAGATGAGTTTCATTCCCACAGTACCATATGTATGCTGCATTTCCAACGCAGCAGGCACATATCGTTTCTACCTAATGGAGAAACACAGGCAGGAAGCAAAACGAGAAAAAAAACTTTTTTTTCCTTTTAAAAAAAATATACATCCATCTTAATAAGACTAACTGGTTAGTGTAGAATATGGATGAAATAGAATTGCAAAAACTGCAAAAAATTTGGGTACATGTCATAACGCCCAGTGTCATAAGGCCCTTGGGCCTTATGACACACATTTTGCGACATAAAGCCCACGGGCGCAATGACACTTTTAAATGTGACATAAAGCACGCCGGACTTTATTTCACTTTTTTATGGGCGTTATGACACGATTAAAGGGCAAACAATTACATTTTTTAAATATTTTATTGAATATTCTTCAATTGTGTCGTAGCGCCCTCGGGCGCTATTTCGTTTTTGGAGTGGGCGCTAGTTCACATTTAAAAGTGTCTTAGCGCCCATGGGCGCTAAGACACACATTTTTGCGACATAAAGCCCATGGGCCTTATGACACTGGGCGTTATGACATGTACCCAAAAATTTACCTTTCCTTGATTTCCTGATACACTCAGGTGATGTAAATTACAAATACAAAGAAATAAGGTATTGGATAGCCAATAACTACGAATTTAAGAAAACCAGAGGGCCGGGGCTAACTTCGACCGCGTCAAAGTTTGTATACCCTTGCAACTTTTTTGGTAACTCTATCCTTACCTATAGCCATCAAAATGGATTTCTAACAAGGCTAAAGTTTGCGAAAGAACGGCCTACAATCTTAGCATAGGAAATAACGAAGATATTGATCAAAGTCACTGTTTTCCACCGATCGTTCCTATGGGAGCTATATGATATAGTTACCCGATCTTTATCAAATTCGGCACAGTCATTAATAGATATATTAAACTAACAAATATTTAATGTGAAAGCAATCACGTTAAAAATAACGAAGTTATGGACAAAAGTCACTGTTTTCGACCGATCGTTCCTATGGGAGCTATATGATATAGTCACCCGATCTTGATCAAATTTGGCATAGCCGTTTATATGTAAAATAAACTCATCAATATTAAATTTCACGACAATAGCTCAGAAAATAACGAAGTTATTAAGAAAAGTCACTGTTCGTGACTTTGGCGTTTGTATGGGAGCTATATGATAGGGTACATGTCATAACGCCCAGTGTCATAAGGCCCATGGGCTTTATGTCGCAAAAATGTGTGTCTTAGCGCCCATGGGCGCTAAGACACTTTTAAATGTGAACTAGCGCCCACTCCAAAAACGAAATAGCGCCCGAGGGCGCTACGACACAATTGAAGAATATTCAATAAAATATTTAAAAAATGTAATTGTTTGCCCTTTAATCGTGTCATAACGCCCATAAAAAAGTGAAATAAAGTCCGGCGTGCTTTATGTCACATTTAAAAGTGTCATTGCGCCCGTGGGCTTTATGTCGCAAAATGTGTGTCATAAGGCCCAAGGGCCTTATGACACTGGGCGTTATGACATGTACCCTATATGATATAGTGGTCCGATCCGGCTGAATCCGAGATATACAACCCATGCAGTATATACAAGCCTACATGCAAAATTTCAACTCTGTAGCTCTAACGGTCTAGGAGGAGTTTGCGTTGATCCAGACGGACGGACAGACGGACGGACGGACGGACGGACGGACGGACATGGCTATATGAACTCGTCTCGTCATGCTGATCAAGAATATATATACTTTATATGGTCGGAGATGCTTCCTTCTATGGTTTGTACACTTCTGACCAAAATTAATACACCCTTTTTGCAAGGGTATAAATATTGTAGATCTTATTGAAAAATCCATAAAATTAGCTTATAGTAGATTGTTAGTTAGGACTCCTTTAAGAAAAGACGTCCCCGGATGGGTCCACGATCTTTTCAAGGACTCGATCGCATTGATAGACATAGCAGAATCAAGTTTAGAAACAATAGACTTAACAGATTCAGATGTTGAAATAATAGATATAGAAAAGTAAAATAAACATACTTTTGAATCTGCGTAATGATATAGATATATCATGAGAGCATGATCAAAAGTTAAACATTACTTAAGAAATAATCTTTAAGCAAGGAATGGGAAGAAATTTTTCTCCATATCCAAAGCGTAAAGAAAAGATATATAGGTCGAGTCAATGACCTTGACAAAGTAGAGATTTTCCCATTATGACAGAGTGGGAACATATTCTAAATGAAGCTCGTGAAATCAAACAAGAAATCCACAAGTCAATCAAGTGCCTCTCCCAGAATAGAAATACCTCAGAGGGCACTACAGAAAAGCACACAAAAATCATAAAAACCGATTTAGAAAAAATAAGGCTTCTGTTAAAGACCCATTACAACAGCCTTTCCAAATACCATCAAACAGCAGCTCTAGCCTTCTACAATGATTGCAAAGAAAAAGCAACATTGGCACTGAAGCGACATCAGATAACATTCAAAGAAGTTTCTGATTTAAACTCCAGTATAAGTTTACTTAGTACAGAAGGTAAAATGACGCAAACAGTGGTAGAATTCATAAACACAGCCACCAGGCTTCTACCTTTCTTTGATGGTGACTTCAAAAATCTATCGGGTTTCCTTGGAGCGCTTCGCATACTTAACACCATAAAAAAACGCACGAAGCAATAGCAATCGAAATTTTAAAATCCAAATTAAAAGGTCAAGCGGGTAATACCCTGAACTCTGAAACAACGATTGATGAAGTAATACAAAAACTGTCAACAATCTTCAAGTGTGAATCAGTAGATCTTTTAACAGCAAAAATTAAAAATCTGCAGAGAAACCCCAATAACTGTGTTTCTTACAGAAAAGAGATTACTGAATTGACCGACGCTCTTAAAGGCGCATTTCGGATGGTCTTCCAAATGAACAAGCCATAAAATACACCACCAAAGTGGCAGTAAATGCTATGGTAAGCCATACCAAAAGCCAAAGAGTCCAGCTATTAATGGAATCAGGAAACTTTGATTCAGCTAAAGAAGCCATCGATAGATTCACCACTCTTTCAGTAGAGTCGGGCTCCACAGAAAATTTCAAGAATAATACCATTTTTTATGCCCAGCATAATGACCGCGGTAGACGCCGCTATAACAACAATGGTAACTGGAGAAACAACTCGAATTGGAACAATAATGATACCCACAGAGCCCAACGAGGCAGAAATTATTCACGCCACCGAAGAGGCGGCCGTGGAAGTGACAATAACAGACAGAACCCAAATAACCAACAGAATGGTTATAACAACACCAATGTCCGAGTAGCACAAGATACTACTTCGGAAAACTCCCAGACACCTCCAGATACTCAGCGCTAAATAACAAAATATATAGAGTCTCAATAATTTCGTATTATTCAAAAATGTTTCAACAAATAAAAATTTAACATTTCTGATTAATACAGGTGCAGATATTTCAATTATAAAAGAAAATACTGATGTCTTTCACGACATTCATACAAATAAAATCATAGATTTTCGAGGCATAGGAGAAGGGATAATAAAATCCAAAGGATTAGCCTCAATTGAACTACAAACAGACAAATATATTATTCCATATAAATTTCATATACTTCATGAAGATTTCGCAGTCCCCTGCGATGGAATAATAGGACTAGATTTCATGAAAAGATTTAATTGCCAATTAGATTACAATAGTTCCGAGGATTGGTTAATAATTAGACCACAAAATCTAACGTATCCTATCTATGTTCCAATAACATTTAGTTCTGGTACTAACTCAACACTTCTACCAGCAAGATCTCAAGTGATACGCAAAATAGAGTTGTCTTCAGCAGAAGAAAACATTTTAATTCCCAATCAGGAAATAAAACCGGATGTTTATGTCGCAAACACGATTGCAACAGCCCAAAATGCTTTTGTCCGATTCTTAAATACCACAGATACATGCCAAATAGTAGGTATTAATAACATAAAATGTGAATCACTTTCGAACTACGATGTAGTCCAAAACCTAAAAGACAATAGAAAAGAGTCTGTAATTAGTATATTAAAGAAAAATTTTCCAATTCTGTTTAAAAGGCAACTTGAAGAAATGTGCTCCGAGTACAGTGATGTGTTCGGACTTGAAACCGAACCAATCACAACAAACAATTTTTATAACCTCTACCCACTCCGACCTAAGGGCATAGGCGTATTACATATATAAACATAAATTAAACTAAAGAAATAGAAAATATTAAATGTAATGAGATAATAGGTTACATATAAAAAGAAAACAGGATAGGTTTAAATAAAGATGATTACAACTAATTACGAGAGAGGAAGGACAAGATCGCAGTTTTTATAACCGGGAGCGATGTTTCGGAACCGATAACGTGCCAAAGTCTGTTGTAGTCACTACATAGTATACGAAAAGGTTCATGCAGAGAATAGTTAGTTGTGCAAGTGGGAAGTATAAGCGGTGTGAAATTGCGGGTCCTTCTAGATGGAACAGAAATGTTAATTTGGCTCAACAGCTCGGAAGAGTCAATCTCACCATTCAAAAGTTTGTAAAGAAAAGTTACACCAAGCATTGTTCTACGATTAGTTAAAGAAGGAAGGTTAATTAACTGAAGTCGACTAGAATAAGATGGAAGTTGTACAGTTGGATCCCAGCGCAAATCATAATTTTTATAAGCAAAAATTGAGACTTAATGATGATGAGCCAATATATGTATGTAAAAAATTATCGATGTCCGCATAGCCAAATAGAAGAAATCCAGCGTCAAGTTGGAAAGTTAATTGAATAAAATATTGTTGAACCGTCTGTATCACCATATAATAGCCCACTTTTATTAGTGATTAAAAATTTAACAGATGTTTTCAAACTCTGTAGAAAAAACAATCTCAAATTACATCCAGAAAAATGTTCATTTTTTATGCACGAAGTTACATTTTTATGTCACAGGTGCACAGATAAAGAAATCTTACCAGATAAAGGAATCTTACCAAAAATTTTGACGTCATCAATAATTACCCAGTGCCTACGACGCAGACAGCGCTAGAAGATTCATTGCATTTTGCAATTACTATAGACGTTTTATAAAAAACTTCGCCGAATATTCACGGCACATAACGAGATTATGTAAAAAGACTGTCCCATTTGAATGGACAACAGAGTGTGAAAAAGCATTCCAATATCTAAAAAAGAAACTTGTTGAACCAAATTTATTACAGTACCCAGATTTCAGCAAAGAATTTTGCATAATCACGGATGCAAGCAAACACGCATGTGGAGCAGTTTTAACTCAAAACTATAATGGACTACAAATCCCAGTTGCATATGCATCACTAGAATTCACTAAAGGTGAAAGCAATAAGAGTACTACAGAACAAGAATTAGCAGCAATACATTGGACAATAAGAAATTTTCGACCATATATTTATGGCAAACATTTAAAACACTTAAAACTGATCACAGACCTTTAACATATTTATTTTCTATGGTTAATCCTAGTTCTAATAATAGTCGCACGCATGCGACTCGAATTAGAAGAGTATGATTTTACGGTAGAGTATCTGAGAGGTACAAATAACTTTGTGGCAGACGCCCTATCAAGGATAACAAAATCGGATCTAATTGACATGAACAAAAAAGTCCTGAAAGTCACTACCAAGCACCAAAGTAGACAAAACAATTTCTGCGCAGAAAATAAACAAGAACTATTGCCAAGGCAAAGTCTTGAAAAAGCTTCCAAGCCCAACGTGTATGACGTTATTGTAAATGACGAAGTACGAAAAGTAGTGACCTTGCGAATAACTGATTCTTCGACCACATTCAAACATGGCAAGAAAGTTATAGCAAGAATTGACATTTGCGATATTTATACCAATGGAATTCTCGACTTAAGTCAGATTTTCAAAGGCTCGAAAAGAAGCCGGTATACTTAGCATCAGCAAAGTCAAAGTGGCACCGAATCTTTCAAAAATATGGGCAATAAAATTTTACAATTTTTAAGAGTAGCGCTACTCAAGCCGGTGACCCTTATCAAAAACGACGAAGAAAAAGAAGCTACATTGTCTATATTCAATGAAGATCCAATTCAAGGAGGTCATACAGGCAATTGCAAAAATAAAGAGACGATATTATTGGAAAAACATGACTAAATATGTAAAAAAGTACGTTAATAAATGTCCAAAATGCCTGACGTCAAAAACGACGAAACATACACGATCACCTATGATTATAACCGAAACTCCACAATATGCTTTTGACAGAGTGATAGTGGACACAATTGGTCCACTACCACGTTCGGAAAATGGGAATGAATACGCAATCACATTAATATGTGACCTGACAAAGTATTTAGTAGCAATTCCTGTCGCAAACAAAAGTGCAACAACTGTAGCAAAAGCCATATTCGAATCTTTTATTCTGCAGTACGGTCCAATAAAGACGTTCATTACGGACATGGGGACAGAATATAAAAATTCCATTATTACTGACCTGTGCAAATATTTAAAAATAGATAACATAACATCTACAGCACACCATCACCACACATTAGGTACTGTTGAAAGAAGTCATAGGACCTTCAACGAGTACATTCGTTCATATATTTCAGTAGATAAAACTGATTGGGACATATGGTTACAGTATTTCGTGTATTGTTTTAACACAACACCATCAGTAACACATAATTATTGTCCACATGAACTAGTATTTGGTAGACAAAGTAACCTACCGATACAACTTAATAGCGTAAATACTATTTATATATCCAATATATATAATATAGAAGACTATTCTAAAGAAGTTTAGATTAGAATACGCATATAAGAGAGCTAGAATACTTTTAGACAACAATAAAATTAAGCAAAAATAAATAAATGATAAAAAGGTATCAGATTTTAAAATTCATACAATTTCGAAAAACAAGAGAAAGAAAATTTGTCTGGCCAGACACAATCTAAAAACTACAATCAATGGACACTGACGTGTACGTCTTAACAATTAATTTAAATCCAGACACAAACTAAAAACAATTATCCTAACATACTATAATAATATAATAATAACAGTTTTAATAACTCCATAATATTACGTTATTTTCTAAAAAAAGGGGAGGTGTAGTATATTCATACAAATAATCATTTAATACAAAGAGCTCAACTTGTAACACTGTTGCAATTTTAAACGCATTAAAATATAATTGTACACTTGAATATGTTTATATTTATACATTGATGTATGCACATAAACATATTCACATAAATATACAGCTAAGCATGATCATACATACATATATGTATGCACCAAGCACTTTGATGCAAGCGCTCCAACCATACTTAGCTAAATTTCAGGCCATTCATTAGTGAACCATGCGTTTATGTACGCAATTAGAGATGAGCATAAGCTGGGTTTTTGTCGGGTACAGGTAATCTAATATCGGGTTGGGTGCGGGCGGGTATGGGATAGATCGCTCAACTCAAAAATTCATTTTGAAATATGAGAACGCAAGTGTAAAATATTTAAATATTTTTTTTCTTAACTTCGAACTAAGAAATAAGTTTTTTGCCTGATGAAAAAAAAATCATAGTAAATATTTACTTAGGCTACTCGAGATTTCAGTGTTGAAAAGTGAAAAAAATCTTCTAAAGCTAGATTTCAGTGTTGGCAAATATATTTTGCCATTTTATTTTTTATTTGGCGCGTTGTTTGACCGCCCTGGCAGCAAATATTTTACTCCGAATTATAAAATTGGTAAAGTTTAAGCGCGTTTTTGGCCAGAGTGGCTTAAGTAATTAATTACCAAAATCATGTTTTGGAAACTGTCAAAAGCATTATGCTAGAATTTTATAAAATTGCAAGTGACACAGCTGACGATTCGAAAATTGAAAACTCTTCGCCAAATACGAATTATGGATTCCAAGAGTGTCTCGATACAAATCAACCAAAAAAACTGAAATTTGAAAAAAGCCCCAAAATTTGGACAAAAGAAGCTAATTTCGGCTATGCCGAAGTTTACATACCCTTGCAGTCCTTCGCAATAATATTTTTACATATTCAAAATTCTTTTTCCGCAACTCAATTCATCAATTCACAAGCAAAACCTTAAAATTATTACTCTTTTTACTACATTTGTTTTCTTCTTCTTCCATCATTCCCTAAGCAAAGCACTGCACGCATACACATACAGGTCATATAGCGTTGCGTCTGTGTGTATGCATGTGCTCTGTTGATTAGATGATTACGTATTAGGAGCAGCAGCTCTGTTGGCAGAGCTTGCGCAGGGCCGATTTAAACTCACTGCAACTTGCGTTCTATTTATCCGATCAGACTCAAATTTTTTAATCTGATGTTTTGTACACAATACTATCATATTAGTAAATTTCATGGGGATACTCCAATTTTTATGAAAATGTTTCTGCCAGAGCTATATGATATAGTGGTCCGATCCTGTCTGGTCCGATTCATACTAAACCTTACCCGAGCTATAAGTTGCTCAAACACCAAGTTTAATGGTGATACCTCTTAAGATGGCTGAGTAACACGCATACGCACCGTCGGACGAACAGATGAACATATATTTCTTCTTATACCCTTGCAGAGGGTATTATAAAATTTGTCAGATGTTTGTAACGTACAGAAGCATACGCTTCCGACCCCATTAAGTATATATATTCTTGATCAGCATTAGAAGCTGAGACGGTAAAGCCATGTCCGTCTGTCCGTACGTTCGTCTGTCCGTCGGTGCGTATGCGTTTTACTCAGCCATCTTAAGAGCTATTGCGATGAAACTGGTATTTAAGCTACTTATAAACCGGGCAAGATTTATTATGAAAATCATCAGGATCGGACCACTATAACATAGGTGAAGAAATTGGAGTATCACCATGAAATTTACTAATATGATAGTTTTTTATATAAAACATCAGATCCTGATAAAATTAGATCAAATAAATAGAACGCAAGTTACTGTCAATATAAATCGGCTCTGCTCAAGCGCTAGCGGCAAGTGCTACCTTCTACGTCATTGGTCGAAATGTGTATGCGTGCCGTGGTTTGCTAAGGGAATGAGGGAAGAAGGAAACAAAATTGTAGTAAAAAGAGTAATAATTTGAACGTTTTGTTTATGTATTGACGAATTGAGTTGCAGAAAAAGAATTTTTGAACATGTCAAGGTGTAGTATATTCATACAAATAATCATTTAATACAAAGAGCTCAACTTGTAACACTTTGTTGCAAGTATAAACAATTAAACATATACGCATTAAAATATAATTGTGCACTTGAATATGTTTATATGTATACATTGATATATGCACATAAGCATATTCACATAAATATACAGCTAAGCATGATCATATATGTATGTATATACGTTTGTATATGCACATACATATATTCACATAAGCAATGTATGCACACAAGCCCGGACTGGGACCCTGAGGGCCTACCGGGCATTGAAGTTGAAGGGCCCGCTATACTGTATGCTTGAAAAATGATGTCGAGGAAAATGAAAGGTACACATTTTTAGGTTTCACATCATGTATGATCGCTTATGTGAATAAAACAAAAACGACTTCTTACAAACAAACAATTTTATTTGTTTATCTTTTTTCAACAATGCACTTCTACGTAAGACGTAATTTTACTAGCGTGTGAACGCTGACCAAGCACTTTGATGCAAGCGCTCCAACCATACTTATGTATGTATGTACCGACACTCTCCCTCTCTTTTGTAGCTGTCGCATAAGTCGCAGTATAATAATATATATGTAAACTTAGCTTAAACAAAAGAATAATTTGGAATAAAGAATCAATCCAGAAAATACAATGGACTGACACAGACGTGTCCACTTTTATTATTTTCTACTTAATGGAACCTGGTCCTTTTGCTACCTTCCACAAAGGACTGCAAGGGTATATAAACTTCGGCATAGCCAAAGTTAGCTACTTTGATATTTATTTTCAATTTTAAAAATATATTACAACCCTAGCGAAATGGCATAGTGCCATTCATAATCATACTCTTCACAACTTCCAACCTGGCTAGACGTTTAAGTCACGCCGCTCCTTTAAACAAAAACCACAGGACCGCGGCTAACTTCGACCGCGTCAAAGTTTGTATTTCCTTGCAACTTTTTTGGTAACTTTTTCCTTACCTATAGCCATCAAAGTGTAAAAACATTTTATCTAAAAAGGCTAATAACAAAGTTATTGACAAAAACACTGTTTTCGACCGATCGTTCCTATGGGAGCTATCTGATAGTCGCCCTGTCTTATTTTATGTTGAATTTTTTCGGCCATCAAGCCAAACTATAGACTCAATCCTAATCTGGAGCATCTAGGATAACAATTAAAGTAGAGTTTTGTTAAGTTACTTTTGAAAACTAAGCTACAATTAAATTGTGTTAGAAACCTGAGCAAGAAATTGTATTATTGAATTCCGAAAATTTGCAAGAGATATTTCTGAGACACCGTGGGTTCAAAAGCTGCACACCCTTATAGAGACAATCCAGCAAAGTCAACTAGCTTGGAATAGCCGCCCGAATCGGATACGAGCAGAGAAAGATCCGTCATTGCGGATTAAGAGTCCCCCAAACCGCTTGTATTGTGTAGGAATGCCAGTCGAATGATTTAATATATCAGTTTATTCCTAAGCATCGTCCAGCGAACGACCAAGGTCTTCGACGGACCACACGGATTCGTGAGTCCTCAGGTCTTGACCAAAAATCATAATCTGGTATTTTTCTGATCTTTATGCGAAAACTGTGAGTTCTATGTCAAATAATCTGCGAATAAGAAAAAACTCTCTAGTAATCGCCTTTGACTGTGTGAGTGTAGTTTGTATTTATAATTGAAATCATAGTTTGCGTTTGAGACTGACATTTGACATTTTTAATTAAATATTTATAAGTTAATATATATCCACTTTACAATTAAGATTCACCGAAACAAAACAATATTACCCCTAATGTGGCTTTTATAAAGTAATCGTGTAATAATAGTGGTTTAGGGACTTTGTTTAATCTTATATAGTCCGGGTGTATTGAGAACACGCTGGTCTAAAAAACCCCCGATGACTGTTTCTCGAAACACTGAAGTATAGGGTGTTGAGTTTGGCGCTAAGGTTCGATGTTTTAGCGGGCCCACAAGAAAACACACCACTTTACACGTGATACTTTATTTATTTCTTCCACGTGTATTACTTATGCTAATGTAGGCTAATGTATGCTATGGTAGGCTAAGTGGGTGTGTGTATGGCGTGTGTGCCGTATGCTAGTAGTCGGTAGTTGAGCCGCTATAAATTAATCGCCCTTACTCGCGGTTGTAACCAAACTGTTCTGTCCGCCGCTTAGTAACAAGCATAGAACCTAACATGTAAGCTTAAAGCGCAAGATGTAACGGTTAATTTCCCAGCACGTAGGCTGGCGCTTAAGTATAAGTATGAAAATGAAAGAGAATGAGTGATATGGGTTAACCCATTGGTGGCTGCGTCGGGTCTGCTGGGCAGTTAGCGAATTTCGGCGGCAACATTCCCACCCCCCCCAGTAAAACTGCTCTCTTCAGGGGGTTGCTTTGCTCCATTACAGCCGACGTCTAATACAGCTACTTTAGCCACGGGCCGTTAAAGAGTCCTGTTGGCAGTTCTGATAATCACTCGACGCACCTGGTTGTCTTTGGCCAGGATTGTTTGCTCGACTATACCTTTTTGCCATCAATTTCGGGGCAGAGTCTCGTCCAATATTACAACGACGTCTCCAGCTGCTATTGGTGGTCTCTTCGTAGGCCCTCGCTGGTGAATTTTCTCGCTGGGCAGATTGCGTAGAGTACAGTCTTGACGGAACGAACAAGTCGCTCCCATGCTCCGCCCATATGAGGAGCGGCTGGTGGATTAAATTTCCATTTGATGTCATCGAACGCCGGTTGCACGGCGTTGAAGCTGATCGTCTACACTTTCTCACAGATAATCTTTTCGGCAGCTTTGAAGTTAGTACCATTGTCGCTGTAAATTTCTCTCGGGGTCCCCTGCCGATTGATGAAGTTTCGGATGCACATTATGCACGATGCAGTGTCCAAGGAGCACGCCAGTTCTATATGCACTGCCCGTATGGTTAGGCAGGTGAAAATAAGTCCCCATTTTTCGCTTCTCCGCCCTACAGCAACCAAGAAGGTCCCGAAGTAGTCGATGCCGACAAAGGTGAAGGGACGTTGGTAGGCAGCCAGCCTGGCGATGGGCAAGGGAGCCATTTGCTTTGAAACAGGCATGGCGCTCTCATTTTTACACCCTTGGCAAGACTTCCGCATGCCTATGTATAAGACTCGTAGGCGTGGTATGTAAAACATGCCTCGAATCCTGTTAATACACGTCTCATGGGATGTGTGGTGCATTTCCTGATGATACCAGTTTTCTATGAGCCGAGTAATGTGGTGCCCATATGGGAGCAGTATTTCGTTTTGGCCGTTTAGGTTTTCTGCTCGCCCTCGGGTACGTAGGAGCTGGTTTTCGTCTAGGAAGATATTCAAACATATGACTTTAGAATTTGTTTTTAAAGGTTTACCTCTCGTTAAGTTGCGAATTTCTGGGTTGAATTCAGATGACTGCGCATGCCGCAGTAGGAGTGTGCGTGTCTGCTGAATCATCTCGTAAGACACCTCTGTAGGTGGCGATGCCTACTTTTGTTTCGCTTTCAGTTTCTCAATATAGAGAATAAAGCGCGCTAAAGCTCGATATAGCCTGCGCCAGTCGAAAAAATATTCCGACTAATATAAAAATATTAGTCGTAGCAGCTGTATATAAAATCATCCACGTGGTGGTAGTCCTTCGAAGCTTGTGCTGCTTGAGGGTATTGTTGATAGAATCGATATGCATTTTTGTCACGTATAAAGTGTGCAATGCAGGGTGCGCAATTGATTCCGAAAGTAAACGCTTCCATAACATAGATGTTAGGATCTTGCCTCTCGGATTTGCTGTCGAACCACAAAAACCTTTGCGCATGGGTGTCTGCTGGTCTCACTCGGATCTGGTGGAACATCTCGGCGATATCGCCACAGGTCGCCACTCGGAATGAGAGTAAGAGGTCAAACAGGGAGTATAGGAGATCTGCACCACTCCAGATGTAGTCATTCAGGGCCTTGCCGCCCAATCCGGGCGGCTGCATCCCATACAAGCCGGACCTTCTCTGGTTTATTTGGATTTTTAGTTATGAAGGTTGGTAGATACCATGTCCGTTTGTTTGGTGCAGCTATTTCCTCTGGCGTTAGCATGCGAGCATAGCACTTTTCGACGAGGTTTTCGCTTTGCTTGGTGATTTGCTCCTTTTACTGTGGTTGTCGGGAAAATTGCTTTTGTAGGCATTTAAGCCGTTTTAGTGCGTTTGCGTAGCTATCAGGTAATAAAACTTCAGGATCTTTCCACATTAGACCGACCTCGTACCTGCCATTCTTCAAGGCGGTAGTAGATTCAAGTCTGGTTAGAGCTTGAGTTTCTTCTGATGATGATAGCGGTTTTGCTGTGGTAGCGTCTAATGAGAACGCTTGTTTAATGGTCTCATGCAGCTTGGCGTCTGCGTCTCTGCATCCACACATGTGAACGCTCACATTAGCTCTAGTGGCCCTTGATGGCGTGGAGCTTTGTAGTGCCCATCCCAGTCGCGTTTTTGACGCTATTAGTTGGTGCCATGCCCCCTCTTTGATTATAAGGGGTACGCCGAGGTTCCAGTTATTTGTGCCGATTAGGATGCTTGGGCGTGCGTTGGTGTATGATGCTATCGGTAGTCCCGCTAGGTGGGGAAATTCTTTGGCGAGAGCCCTTATGTCGATAGACTGTACAGAACGCCTTTTAAGCCGAGTTGCTTAAAGACCTTGTTGTCGATGAGCGTTAGTGACGATCCCTCATCTAGAAATGCAAAAGTGTTGACTTTCGTTTTATTAATGATTTGTATTGGAATGAGACGGAAATATGTTGAGCCAGACTCTCTGGATCGCTGGGTGTGCTTGCCCTCCGGCGTATGCACGTTGGTGACCATAGCTGGCCTGTTTGGGCTGCTGGATTTCGCAGCCTCTGGTATTGGCTGCATCTCGTGGATCAATGGGTGATGTTTGCTTCGGCAGCCTCGGATGCCGCAAACCTTTTCACGTTGGCACTTTTGGTGATGACGGTTTAGGCATTGTTGGCAGAGCTTGTGATTTTTCAGAAAAGACATCTTTCGTTGATGTGGCGTGGCTTTGAACGATGGGCAGCTGTGTATTTTGTGCCCAGGTTCGTTACATACGACGCACGTAATTTCCTTGACCTGCTCTTTAGGTGCCTCTGTGTGATGATTTAGGCTTCCGCTCTTCTTATGGTAAAGTGGCTATGGTACCTGGCTTGCTGCTTCCGCTATGTCGTAGATCCATTTGCTAAAAGATTCCATTGGTGGTATCTTATTGTAAGAGTACAAAAGCTCGAAAAGGAAAGTGATGAAATAAAAATTCTAAAAATAGATGTCGCGAATAATAAAGATGAACTTGATATAGACGAAAGTGCAAGCACAAGTGCTAAAAAAGAGGTATTCGATTTGATATCTAATTATCAACCGATAGCAATAAAAACGACCAATGTAGAAATGCGAATAATTCTAAACGATGAAAGTCCGATATTTGCGCGACCCCGTAGGCTTTCAATTAAAGATGCAGAGTTCGTGAACGAGAAAGTCGAAGAATGGTTGGCTGAAGGCGTAATTGAAGAGTCAACGTCCGAGTACACAAGTCCGGTGGTAAACAAGGTATGTGTTCGTGACCATTATCCATTGCCGCTCATCGAGGATCAGTTGGATCGTTTACAAGACGCTACGATTTTTAGTACCATTGATTTGAAGAACGGATTCTTTCATGTGGCAGTCGCAGAATCTAGTCGAAAGTATACGTCATTTGTGACCCACTGTGTTCAGTACCAGTTCAAGATGGTTCCGTTTGAATTTACTAATTCGCCTGGAGTATTCCAAAGACATGTAAATGCAATATTTCGGCATTTATCCAAGAGAGGCACTGCGCTGCCATACGTTGACGATGTTATCATCTTGGCCAGAGATGAAGATGAAGCTGTTAAGAATCTAAAAGAGGTGATCGTAACTTGCGAAGAGTATGGTTTAGAGTTAAATCTGAAAAAGTGTCATTTTTTGTCGAGAATAAGAGGATATATTCATCTTAAGATAAAATTGAGGCTGTAGCGTAGTTTAAAATGCCTCAAAGCAGGTTCAAAGTTTTTTAGGTTTGACGGGATATTTTAGAAAGTTCCTCTGACCGAATTGACCAAGAATGCATCAAAATTTCTCTGTGGTTCCGAAGAAGAAAAAGCAGTTCTGATCTTGAAGAAGTTGCTAACTGAGAATCCTGTATTGAGTATCTACAACCAGTTGTACGTATCTGAAGTCCATACTGATGCATCCATCGAAGGCTTTGGGGCAGTTTTACTGCAAAGATGTCCAGACGACGGTGAACTTCATCCCGTATATTACATGAGTCGAAAAATCACAGACGCGCAGCGAAAGTATTGCAGCTACGAATTAGAGATTCTCGCAGGCATAACAGCGCTAGAAAAGTTTAGAGTTTATCTTTTGGGCATGCATTTCAAGCTAATCACGGATTGTGACCCATTTACAAAGACGATGGAGAAGAGGAGACTTTGTACCAGGGTAGCTCGTTGGGTACTTTTCCTTCAAGAATACGATTTTGACGTTCTGAAAAACAATTCGAAAACTTATGATGATTATTTTCTGAAAGCCGATATCCTGTACAAATTGGTCAATGACGTTGAGTTAATTGTTGTCCCCAATGCAATGCAGAAGCAGATTATTGGTCAGGCCCATGACAAAGGACATTTCCGGGCAAAAAAGGCGAAAGATTTGATTTGCAGAGACTACTTTATACCGGATCTCGAGGGAAAAATCCAAAAATATATCGAATGCTGTATTCCTTGCATTATCAGTAGCCGTAAAGTTGGCAAGCAAGAAGGCTTGTTGCATCCGCTTCAGAAAGATGATGTTCCATTTTTAACTTATCATATTGATTTTCTAGGTCCGAGTCCACTCACAAAGACTATAAGCATATTCTGGTAGTCATAGATGCATTTACGAAGTTCTGCTGGTTATACCCAACCAAATCGACGACTAGCAATGAAGTTATTACGAAGCTTACGATGCAAAGCACGATTTTTGGCAACCCTGCGTTTATTATCTCGGATCGGGGTTCCGCCTTTAAATACCAAGATTTTCTAAAGTACTGCGACAACGAAGGAATCAAACACGTTAAGACGACCACAGCACTTCCAAGAATAAACGGCCAAGTCGAACGTTTAAATGCGATCATCATTCCTGTTCTGTCGAAGCGTTGATGATCCGCCGAAGTGGTATCGACATGTTACCAAAGTTCAGCAGGCTATCAATTCGACGTACACCAGAAGTGACACTTCTCCATTTGAGTTACTAACTGGCGTGAAGATGAGGACCAGCGATGACCATCAACTGAGAGAGCTCATCAACCAAGAGACGAAGGCCATATTTACAGACGAAAGAAGCGAGCTCCGTGCCAAGGCGAAGGCACATATCTCCAAGATACAAGACGAAAACAAGAAGTACTACAACTTACGTCGTAAGCAAGCTCGATCTTATGATGTTGGCGACTTGGTTGCAATTAAGAGGACGCAATTTGCCAGTGGTCTCAAATTAAAACCAAAATATTTTGGACCCTATCAGGTTACCAAGGTGAAGCACAACAACGCATTCGATGTCGAAAAAGTAGGCAAGTGCGAAAGGCCTAAAGTGACGTCCACATGTGCAGAGTACATGAAGCCCTGGAGCCCAAACCGAGACGATGAAGAAGATGACCCAGCATTCGGGTCGAATGCGTAATCAGAATGGGCGAATGTGGGATGTGCATTTGCGATGTGCATCAATCCCACTGTACACGAAGACGAAGACGAGACAACGATCAGAGAGAAGACGTGAGCGTGTAAAAAAGGGACGATCAAAGAGGGATGACGAACGATAGAGAGATGACGACGAGAGAGTTGGTTTTTGCGCGTCAAATAAGACGGACGTGTTTTGAGGTCTTGCGTCATAGTCGGATGCAAGGTCAAGTCGAGTACCATAGACGGGTGCTAAAAGTCGTGTGTCAAAGTCGGACACTTAAAGTCGAGCGCTAAAGTCGGGCGCGAGAAGTCGAAGCGTCATAGACGGACGCCTAAGTCGAACAGAGCCAAACGTCGATTATCATTCTATATCTTGTAATATCAATTAAGTCGTATTTTCATATAAACCCCCTAGACTATAATTAACTCGTAAGTAAAACCCCACATAAAGTAGTAAGATTTATTGACCTGAAGCCCCGCTAAAACCCAGTTTTGATTTTTACATGTTGAAAATAATTTTTCTGAAACTCAATTCATCAATACCCAAACAAAACATTATCACTCTTTTTACTGCAATTTTTTCTTCTTCCATCATTCCCTATACCAAGCACGGCACGCATGCACATACAGTTAATGTGGTGTTGCGTCTGTGTGTGTATGCAGGTACTGCGCTTGCGCAGAGCCGATTTAGATTAACTGTAACTTATGTTCTATTTTTCCGATGAGATTCGAATTTTGGGGTCTTAGGTTTTGTACCAATTACTATCATATTAGTAAATAAGGATACTCTAATTTTTTCTTCTTATGATTCTCCTACTACTATATGATATCGTAGTCCGACCATAATGATTTTCATACTTTATTTTCTCTCGGTTTATAAGTAGCTCAAATACCAATTTTCATCCCTATAGCTCTTAAGATGGCTGAGTAAAATGCATACGCACCGACGGATGGACAGACTGACGGATGGACGGACAGATGGATAGCTTCTCATGCTGATCAAGAATATATTACGGTATCTGCTTCTGTGCATTACAAACATCTGACCAATTTTATAATACCCTCTGTAAGGGTATAAAAAAGCAAAAATGCTTAGGCAATATATAACTAGTGAATTTAAGATAATAACATACTCCATTCAATTTTTTTTTTTTTTTTTTCTATATTTATTTGCAATCTGTCCTAGTAGGACAATAAGCAAACTAGATAAGAGGTTAACAATAAAGTGGAGTGTAAATATGAACATATACGGAAGGGAAAGAGATAGAAGAATACAATGATAGAAGATTTTGGTTAGTTATGGGAAATTACAATGTTTCAAAATTTCAAATTCATATCTAGGGTTCACCAGTCCTGGTCTTGCCTGAAGGGAAGGTCCAGGGGGGACATCTTTTGAGACGCCTTTTTTGAGTATTGTTATCTAGCAGAGCAAGGCCCAGAATGTTGCCATGCATCTCCGACTTATAGCAGTGCCGAGTGCCATACTTCTTTATTTCGCTGCTGACTGATGGAACGTTCAGGTCTCTGTGAACGACGGAGTTGCGATTAAAAGCAGGCGCTCTAAGTATTCTTCGGAGCAGCTTACTCTGAATCCGTGCCCAGAGCTGTATGCCATAAGTCCACCCAAAGGAAACGCGCAGAGATTATAATGATTTCAAGTAACCTTGTATAGTCCGATCAGTTTGCTGACAATTCTCTACAAGATATTCAAAAGAATATTTTTGGCCAGAGTATTACCGCTTCTGGACGATGGAAATATTATCCCAAAACACCAGTTTGGATTCCGGCAACACCATGGCACTCCTGAGCAATGCCATCGCATCGTACAGAAGGTGCTTCACGCTTTTGAAGACAAGCAGTATTCCTCCGCTGTTTTTCTGGACGTCAAGCAGGCCTTTAATCGAGTCTGGCATGATGGGCTCCTGCACAAAATCAATACTATTTGTAATAATTTTTCTGATAACAATTTATATTATATTCTAAGCCAACCCACAATTAAAATAAATGACAGTAACAGTAAGTAACACATAATTTATCTGTATAATAGCATATGATTTATTAGCGTTGTAAGACACTGGGAGGGCTAGTTTAGAAAAGCGATCACTTGATATCGAGCCGTGGAGAGAAAAGCGTGAGTAAAATTAGCTATTCGTTTTTAAGCTATTTTAATATGTAACATTTTTTAGGAAATAAAACTCCTCCTTAACCGTATTTCGATTAAATTGGTACCAGGGGCGCTGGTAGAGGGTGCGGAGTTATTATAAGCGAAGGGCTGTCCCCTGAGGAGGCTTGGATTGATGAATTAAACGTTTATGAAAAGCACAAGGTAAGTGCCTATTAGATTTGGCGTGATTTTCTGTCGGATGGTGGTTACTAGAAAAATTACGCTAAACTCGGCGTCAGCTTTACTCGACCCGGGGGTGGTTGATGATCAAGATGGCGCTGTTATGGCAAATAGCGCTGCGGGCGGAAGTCGTAGGGACAAGGATAAAGCGCCGACGAAAAGCTCGAACGAGATCAGTTTAATATTGAGCAGTATGGCAGACATGTTGAAACAAATGCAACAATTGTAGCTAGAGGCGACACGCACAAGCGTAGTTCAAATGCAGGCATTTCAAGCGGGAATGGTAAGGATGAATGAACTAAAAATCTAGACAATTAAGGCTGGCATCGAGTGATCGGGCTTACTGGTTGGTAGGGCATATGAACACCAGCAAGCTGGAGCGGCATCCCGTCAGGATGATGTACAGTCGGAGGAAATTCGGACGAACTATTGTGCATTGCAGCGATAAGTGCAATATTCAAGTTAAATGCGAAGGGCCAAACTGCAACAGATGCCACAATACATTGCTGCAAATGGAGAAAGAACCTATTGTGCTAGTAAAACCCAGCAGATGCAAAGAGTTTTCTGGTGCTGCAACTAATAGCAAATGCACAACGCTATTGTTCAAGATACGGTCGGTACGGCTACATGCCAAGGGTCACACAGTGGAATGTTTTGCTTGCCTTGACGAAGTTCAAACAAACGATAAATACAAAGGTCTTTTATTTTAAAAATCGACACCTCGAGAATATACCATTGCCGAGTTGTTGATTGGTCTTGATAATGTGCACTTAGGCATACCCAGAAACGTGAAGTCGTTTGGCCAGAATGGACCAGCTGTGGTATAGACTAAACTAGGAAGGGTGGTAAATGGTAAGATCGATAACCATTTGGTCCATGATGGTCCAAATGGAATGTACATCATAAACGATCATACTGAAATAGATGAACTTAGCATCAAGGGCAAGACCTTGAAAGATCAAATAAGGTACTGGAAAAGACTACAAGACGTATTGACAATAGAAACTAAACATTCCCAATAGCAAAGAAATGGTCATTAAAAGACAATTATCTTTGGAAAAGAAGTTTAACAGGGACCCTGAATATCGGAAGCAATATTGCAAACTGATGTTGGAATACGAGCAAATATTCGGCCAATTCAGATGTCAGAGCAGAACATAAGCCTGGATAAGGCATGGTACCTGCCGCACTTTGGAGTCGTCAATCCACATAAGCCGGAAAGATTAGAATTGTATTCGATGCTGCAGCGGAAGCCAACGGCGTTTCACGGAATGCACTGATGACGAGATGGCCTGACCAATGCAACCATTAAGGTTTGTGCTTATAAAACTTAAACAAAAGGTCCGTGGTATTTGCGCAGACATAGCAAAACAAGAATAAGAACGCATCGGAATACAAGGACTTGTTTCCACAGGCGGCTGATGATATTGAGAGGAATCTTTATGTTGACAATTGCGTCCAATCATATGGCAACGAAACAGAAGTAATAAGAGTTACACAACAGGTGATACAGATACACCGAAAAGGAGGCTTTGATTTGTATCTAACCTTAAAGTCTGCATTGATAAGTTTGGAGAAGGTTGAATATGTTCTGAGACTCGATAAAAAGGGGGCGTTGTAACGTCAGAAGGTACTTGGTATCCATTGGTATACAGCAGAGGGTTTCTAATAAGATCGATAAGATCGATTTTGAGGAATCACCGAAGCAGGGCGAAGGTAACTTTAGTACTGACATGGAGCTGCGCCCAAATTTCTGTATGGTCACCACGAAGCAAGCGGATAAACTCTTTGAGAAAATTCTCATGAAACACAAGACACATACGGAATCAGCCTTGGGTGCTACAAATTAAGAGAAAAGAAGTGAGTGAAAATTATCTGTTATCCTTAGAGATAGAGTATGCTGAAGTAGTTCTGTTCAGAAGTGTACAAAAGTGACCATGACACCCGAGATTGATGATGACGGCGTGTTAGCGAACGAAGAGATAAAACTTGTGCAGTTGATATGTACTTGACGTGACGAAACTACTAATCACACATTACCATGACAAATGGAAGCAACAAAATGAAAATACGATTATCGCTGAAATACGACAAAAGTTTTGGATTCCTCAGCTACGCCAAGAGGAACGCCGAACGTTACGAACATGCTTCATATGCCGTTAGAGAAATCTCGACCAGCACTACCCTTAATGGGACAACTGCCCTCGGACAGAATGACTCCCTTTGTTCGCTCATTGGAATTAGCTAGGGAGTTGACGGCCAACACTTGCCTTAAAGACACTTACAAATTCATGAGACGGCGTGAAGTCCCAATAAGAATCAGGTCCGACAACGGGACAAACCTAGTCGGAGCTTAGCGAATATTTAGAAAGGACTTAACTGGCGATTGAAGCCACATGCAGGCGGATGCTTGGAACCTTTAGTTCGAAGTGTAAAACGAGCTAAGGGACATGCGTTAATACAAAGAAATTTAAATGAGGATACCCTCTACAGCTTGATGTGCGAAGCTGAAAATATTATTAATTCAGGCCATTGACGTACATTTCCATAGATAGACTGACAGGTGATCCTAATACTCCAAATCACTTTCTCTTAGGTACAGCTAACTCTAATCAGACACCGCATCCGCAACAGGAGGAGTATCACCCTACTGAAGTACGATCTGCGAAAGTAAAAATCAGCACTGGAGAGTTACGTCAACCGGCGTGCATGTTAGCCAAACTGAATTTTGGTCAATCTAAGATGGACTAGATTCACGGTGGAGGGGATGTTGTGAAGAAATGCCCAAAGCTGTTAATATTTAAATTGAATTCAAATGTAATTTGGTAGTGATAGGTTACACATCATTTAGCACTATAATAGCATATGATTTATTTGTGTTGTAAGACACTAGGAGGGGTAATGTAGAAAAGCGATCAACTGATATCGAGCAATTGAAGATGGCGATAATAAGTGAACCAGTGTTACACGTCTATTCTCGCGAGGCACCAATCAAGCTACACACGGATGCTTCAAAAGATGGTTTTGGAGCGGTATTACTTCAGCCATTGGACAACAATTTGCATCCGATCTATTTTTGGAGTAAAAAAGCATCTGAGCAGATTCGAAAAGGCATAGCTACATTCTTAAAGTCAAGGCAGCATATATGGCGTTAAAAAAATGTTGACATTATTCGCTAGGGATCCCAGTAAAATCGGTGACAGACTGCATTGCATTTAAACAAACTACGACAAAGCTGGACATCCCAAGGAAAGTAGCGCAATGGATATTGTATCAACAAGATTTCAATCTGAGCGTGGATCACCGATCATCAGTTAAGATGCAGCACGTGCACCGTACCCGCAGTCGTGGTTGTTAGTAAAAGATGAAGTAACAGCGCGTTTAAAGAAGGCACAGCAGACAGATGATCATGTTATCGCATTTATAGAGATACTAAAGCAGCGACAATATAAAAACTTCAAAGTGAAGGGTGGTTTGTTATTCAAAGAAGTTGAAGGCTATGAGTTATTGCTAGTCCCAAAGCTAATGGAACGTAAAATAGTACAACGATTGCACGAGGTTGGACATTTTTCGAAGCGCAAGACAATGCACGCTATCCAATAACAGTACTGGAAGGCGCATTTGGAAAGTAAAGTAACAAGATTGATTGCGAACTTCATAGGTTTTTTAAAATTCGTAAGGCTGTTTCCAACGAAGTTCACTGGACAAGAAGAAGTAATAAAAAAGCTCAAAGAATGGAAAGAATTTTTGGATTTCTCGAAAGGATCATAAGTGACAGAGCCGGCCTTCACATCAAACGCTTTTAAAGAATTCCTTCAATCGAATGATGTAGAGCATTTACTGTTAACCACAGGAGTAGCAAGGGGCAATGGCCAATTTGAACGGAATAACCGTTGTAACCTGTCTATTATCGGAAAAATAACAGCAGAAGAGACCATGTAATGGTATAAGGGTGTTTCGCAAGTATATAAACTCAACGATGCATCAACGAAAATCCCTCCTTATGAAGTCCTTTTTGGATCCATAATACGTAACTATATAGACGACGGGTTGTTGGATATATTAAAGAAGGATCAAGTAGATCAATTTTACGACGAAAGGCAAAAGCTACGACAAGAAGCTAAGATTAATATAGAGAAGGCGCAGGCGACTTACAAGCGGAATTACGATAAGAACAGCAAAGACGAAGCTAATTACCAATTTGGCGATATAGTGGCTATAAAGAGAGCGCAGTTTGTAGCGGGCTGTAAATTGGCAAGTTAGTTTTTGGGACCCTATGAAGTAATCAAAGGTAAGCGCAACGGTCGGTATGATGTACAGAAAGCGACCAATGGCGAAGGACCAATAATGACAACTACAGGCGTGGACTATATGAGGCTTTGGCGGTATGTGGCTGAGAACGACGAGTTGTTGTCTTCAGGGTCAGAAGACGATTATCAGGAGGGCCGAGTGTAAAGATGAGATAGGCACACTGCTCTCAGATTACCCCTATTATGGAGAGAGAGGCGTGTAGCAGCGAATACTGAGATACGCAACTACGTGAGAAAGAGTTCAAGGGTAGACTTCGACAAGAACGGGCGCAAGAAAAGAAGTTCCGATAGCGTTCGGCAGTTTTGAAATTAAACATTAACTTTGAAGTAACATATGTGTTACACCTTAATTTTAAACATTCAGGTAATATTATGTACGAAAAAATACTTTAAATATAATAGTAATCTTAAATTCTGATTATATTCGATATATAATAAGTGAAAAGTTTTTATTTATTTATTTATTTATTTACGTCAACTAACACAGCAGTCGACGAAAAAGCTTAAGCTAAAGACAGATAGTAATTAAATGAAGAAGGTAGCTTAGCTTTATACACAACTAAACATCCCCGGCCCGAAGGAGGTGTTTTATTTGCACAAGGTGCCAGCTATGCCCCGATTCACAGCCAATGTGGCCAGGGATGAGTTGCAGCCAATCCAAGTCCAGAATATTTTCATTGGTTTCGCTGTAGATGATTAAAAAGTATAGCGCGAAGAGAAGTGACAGAAAGATGAGGAGAGATAAGGTGAGAAAGGTTGTTAAAAGATTGGCAAAGAACACGAAGATGTTCGTGAAGAGAGTAGTTAGTCAGACATCTACTAAGGTGAATAGGAAAAAAGTTTCTGGTCCGACGTGAGGGAACACAATAATACAGCGTATCTAGTAAATTGGTAGAAATGACTTCGCCGTTGACTAGTTTATGGAGAAAGAGAATGCCAAAAACAAGCCTACGGTTATAAAGTGAAGGAAGATTAATAAGAAGAAGTCTGTCAGAATAAGAATGTAGGCGAAGACCCGGGTCCCAATTAGACCGCGTAGCGCAAACTTAAGGAATTGCTTCTGTACCGATTCAATACTACGCTGGTGAACATCATATTGCGGGTTCCACACTGGCGAGCAATATTCTAGAGTAGGGCGAACTAACGAAGTGTATAAAACCTTTGTTACATAGGGATCATCAAATTCTTTGGCCCAACGTTTAATGAAGCCGAGAAGGCTGCTTGCTCTGTTGACAATTGAAGAAATATGAACATTAAATGAAAGTTTAGGGTCAAACATAACGCCTAAGTCTTTGAATGATGGAACACAATCTAACAGAACAGACTTAATAGAGTAATGAGCTAGGAGCGGAGACAAACGACTGAAAGTCATTAAAGAACACTTAGAGGCATTAAGGTGTAATTTATTAACGTGGCACCAATCACAGAACGCATCGAGATCTGATTGCAAGTACTGTTGGAAAGAAGGATCATTATAGGAATAACAAATCTTGACGTCATCCGCAAACATGAGCACGCGTGAATGAGCCAAGGCCAAAGGCAAATCATTTATAAACAATGTAAATAATAGTGGGCCCAGATGACTGCCTTGGGGTACACCTGACGTAACTCGAACAGTTTTAGATATCGAGGAACGAAAAGACACCTTTTGGGTTCTGCCAATAAGATACGACTTTAACCAACCCAATAATTTTGGTGAAAAACCCATGATGTTAAGTTTTCGCGAGAAGCAAAGAATGATCAACCGTATCAAAAGCCTTACTGAAGTCAGTATAAATAACATCAGTTTGACACTTTTTACGGAAGCCATGGTGTACAAGGGTAGTCAATTCTAAAAGGTTGGTAAGCGACGAACGACCTTTTATGAAACCATGCTGACAAGGAGAAATAGTGGATCTGGATAGATGTTGAAGAGAAGACGTAATAATTTTCTCAAACAGTTTAGGTATTGCCGAAAGTTTGGCAATGCCACGGTAGTTGGAAACATCCGATTTGCTACCCTTTTTAAAAAGCGGAATAATAAATGACTCCTTCCAAATATCAGGAAATCTACAAGTCTCACTCGATATAAAGAATAACCGAGCTAAAGGCTTAGATAGGGAAATAGAACACATTTTAAGGATGCAACTAGGTATATCATCAGGCCCGGGAACGAAGTAAGACTTCATAGATGACAAGCTAGAGATAATACAGTCTTCAGTAATACTGGGAAAAAACATACAATTTAAATGTGGGATTGAAAAGGGATATGTGGGATGAAGGGAAACAGTAGTAGAATATGTCTACTGAAAAAATTTAGCAAACAGATCTGCAATATCTAAATCATTATTAGCAGACTGGTCGTTAAGTCTGAAGGTGGAAGGTAGGACATTAGAGCGTCTTTTGGAATTGACAAAGTTGTAAAATCTTTTGGGGTTATTATAAAATTCAGCCTTACAGCGAACGAGATAATTGTTGTAGCATTGAGTATTTAAGAGACAAAATTGAGATTTGGCTATACAATAATTTGCATAGTCAAGTCGCGAACCAGTTTTTTTAAATCTTTGAAAATATCTCGATTTAATGTTACGAAGATTAGAGAGCCTACGTGGGTGTGTTAATTTATAGCGTTGAATTGGGGATTTTATTGAGATGATGTACCGTAAATTTCGTGGGCGTATCTCCAACTGTTTAAAATGAATTTGAAAAAATTTGACCCTGGCAAAAAAAAATACATATTTTTAAATTCGATTAAAACTGATCGTACGTCTTCGGACTCCAAGACAAGGTTTTAGATCTATTAAAACTAAGATAAACTGTATACAGAACACAAGTTTCTGTCAATATAAATCGGTTCAAACGCTGCCGGCAGCGCTGCTTGCTGCCTACTACGTCATCATCAAATCAACAGAGCACATGTATACACTCACAGACGCAACGCTACATGCACTGTATGTGTATGCGTGCCGTGCTTTGCTTTGGGAATGATGGAAGAAGAAGGAAAAAATTTAGTCCCTTAATGGGACAACTGGCCTTGGACAGAATGAATCCCTTTGTTCGCCCATTTTGTTACATGGGACCGTTTCCAGTGGTAAAGGGGAGAGGGACAGAAAAGCGATGGAAATGCACTTTTACCTGTTTGACTGGCGCATACAGTACATTGTACATACATACACTTGGAATCAGCTAGGGAGTTGACGGCCGACACTTGCCTTAAAGTCATTTACAAATTCATGAGACGGCGTGAAGTCCCAATAAGCATCAGGTTCGACAACGGGACAAACCTAGTCGGAGCTTAGCGAATATTTAGAAAGGACTTAACTGGCGATTGAATCCACATGCAGGCGGATGCTTGGAACGTTTAGTTCGAAGTGTAAAACGAGCTAAGGGACATGCGTTAATACAAAGAAATTTAAGTGAGGATACCCTCTACAGCTTGATGTGCGAAGCTGAAAATATTATTAATTCAGGCCCTTGACGTACATTTCCTCCTAATGTACAGCAATTGATATCGTTTAAGAGCCCGGTTGTGAATGCTATTAGTAATGAATTACCGATATCACCTGGGAATGATCTCTTAAAAACGATGCCTATTGTAGTGTCCGATGTGTCTGGGCAATTACCCATTCCAATGGAAACTGCCGATAGTTCTAAAAGTATTGAGGGCCCCGTAAACAAGTTGACTGCTGCAGTGGGTGATTTGTCCAACGTTACTACTGCGGCTGACGCTTCGGGACCGCGGCCTCTCGTTGGCTTACCACCAAAGAAACATATATTTGTTTCTAGGCTAGACCCTGTTGTCACATCTGATGATGTAATAGCCTATATTCGGAAGAAAGTTAACGTCTCGAATATTGCGGTGGAGAAGTTTAAATTTTCTTATTCTCGGGACATCTCGTCCTTTAAAATTAGTGTTTCTGCCAATATCTTCGACACTATATGTCGAGAAGATTTTTGGCCTAAATATATAATAGTTAAGGAATATACTGTAAAAAAGAAAAATCGGCAACCGATTCGCTTGCCTACAACAACAACTAATACTATTCCTGCCACATCAGCATCTGCTGGTGTGTCAAAAAACTAGCTTCGTCCTTAACCTGGGTTACCATAACGTTAGAGGACTGAAATCTAAACTTCCTTATCTCTATGTAGATAGTCTTTCTTTTGAGCATAACATTCTAGCTTTCACAGAGACGTGGCTAAAACCTGATATTGCTGATGCATCGGTTTTTTCCACAAACTTTTCTATTTTCAGACGTGACCGGATTTCTCGCATAGGTGGTGGCGTTCTGATAGCTGTGGATGCTGCTTTATCATCTGAAATGATTCAATTTTCTAGTACCCAGGAGATTGAGTTTGTCGGTGTTAAAGTAAATTTTAAATCTTTTAATGCTTTCATTACTTGTTCCTATATTCCACCATTGTCAGACATGGTGGTATATTTAAATCATTTAGAGGCAATTCAGTTTGTCTCCTCTTTAGTTTCGAGTCAAGACATGCTCATAGTTGTAGGTGATTTTAATTTACCCGCTTTAGCATGGTCACTAACAGATGAATCTACCACGTTGCTGCCCTCTTTGTCACATGACTTTATTGATGGCCTTCTAGGCTTATCTTTATCCCAAGTCAATCCTGTCTTAAATTCTAATGGAAAATCGTTAGATCTTATTTTTGTATTGGATTCTTCTTATTGTGAGGTTTCTAGGATCGAACCATTTGTTCTTCCAGAAGACAAATTTCATCCTACATTAAATTTAAAAATTGATTTGCCCTTGCTTTCACCATTACTTGGTTCAAATGAGTCACCACTAACTAGGTGCTTTCGTTAGACTGACTTTGCCAGCCTTAATGAAAACATTGCTACTACCGATTGGTCTTATCTGTACAATTGTAGTGATATGAACTCGGCTGTTCGTTTTTTCTATGATACTCTGAATTCACTCTTTGATATTTGTGTGCCTCTTGGTAGGCTGGAGCGGCTTAACAAACCTCCCTGGTTCTCTCGCGAGCTATCCAATTTGAAAAATGTGAAGACACGATATTAAAGGAAGTTTCAAAAAACACGTCGTTCATCAGATTATGCTCTGTATACTGTCGCTCGTTCAAAATTCATGATGCTTAATATAGAATGCTATAAGAATTATTTTCAGCGGTGTAAGCTTCAGTTTTCTTCTGACCCTAAACAATTTTATAATTTTGTTAATTCTAAACGTAAGACCTCTGTGCACCCATCTTTTTTGTCTTTTTAAAATAAAAAAGCGAGCACTGATCAGGCAATTGCCGATATGTTTGCGAGTTTTTTCAAAACAACTTATTCCTCAACGGAATATCGAGCAAGTCCGTATCCTTATCATTTAAAAAAGGCTAATTGCATTTTCAATCCAGTGATTGATGAAAGTTCTATTCTTAGCGAACTTAAATTAGTTAAACCTGTTTATTCTCCGGGGCCAGACGGTATTCCTGGATGTGTACTCAGGTTCTGTGCAAACGCATTATCTAAGCCCATTTTAAAATTGTTTCTATTGTCTGTAGAATCTTCTTCTTTTCCATCTATTTGGAAGGAGTCGTATATTATTCCTCTGCATAAAAATGGCAAAAAGTCCGAAGCCTCTAACTATAGGGGTATCTCAAAATTGTCCGCTATTCCGAAAGCTTTTGAGAAAATTATAACTTCTCAATTGCAACATTTTTGCAGCTCTATTATTTCGCCATCCCAGCATGGGTTTGTGAAACGTAGATCTACAACCACTAACCTTTTACAATTTACATCAATAATTATCAAGGGGTTCAAAAATGGTAAACAAACTGATGTCATATACTCTGACTTCAGCAAAGCCTTTGATTCCGTTAATAATACCCTATTACTTTCTAAGCTGAGCGACATTGGGTTTCCACCCCTTTTCCTTTCTTGGGTTCGAGAATATTTAACAAATAGAACACAGAAGGTACTTTTTAAGTCTTCTTTTTCCGTTTCCATTTCTGTGACTTCTGGTGTACCTCAAGGTAGTCATCTTGGCCCTCTGCTCTTCACACTATTTATTAACGATCTTCCATCAGTAATTGTTCATTCGCGTGTGCTTATGTATGCTGACGATGTCAAGCTTTGTCTTACTTATAAAGATACAGATTCATTTAGTCGGCTACAAGCTGATCTTTAAAACTTTCAATCCTGGTGCCAGTTTAATCTACTAAATCTTAACACTACCAAATGTAAGGTAATGACTTTTTTTCGTAACTCTCCTCAACTGGTCACTTATATTCTAAACAATAGCCCTTTAGAACGTCTAAATAATATGAATGATTTGGGCGTACTTATGGACCATAAGTTAAATTTTAACACCCATATTTCCACCACGGTCGCAAAGGCCATGAGTGTCCTGGGTTTCATTAAAAGATGCTCAAAAGAATTTGATGACCCCTATACAACTAAAGTTCTTTTTACTTCGCTTGTCCGTCCTATTTTAGAGTATGGATCTTGCATTTGGTCACCTCAATATGAGTCGCACCAGATTAGACTAGAATCCGTTCAAAAGCAGTTCTTGCTATTTGCTCTTCGTGGCTTAAACTGGGATCGCAATGTCAATTTGCCTTCGTATTCTAGTAGACTTCTCTTGATTAACCTTCCGTCCCTAACTAACCGAATTATGCTTGGTGTCATTTTTATGCACAAGCTCCTAATTGGTGATATCGACTCGCCTGAGTTATTTGCTCAGGTGAATCTGTCGGTACCATGTAGACGGAGTAGACATCCTTTAATACCTTTATCCCTTAGTCGTTGTTCTTCTAACTATGCTATGCATAAACCTTTTAGGGTCCTCTGCTCTGATTACAATCTTCTATCCCCTGTAATCGGCTCAGAGTTTTCTATTAATATGCTTAAAACATCTATCCTATCCCATTTAGTTAATAGATAGCTATAGTATTATGTGTTTGTCTGTCTTTTCTATTGTGTATTTTGTCCACGCGATTCGTGCCGTGCGTTATACGGCTGCACCCCTCGGTCGGTCGGGTGGGAGGTGGGCAGTTATCTGCTTGGGCTCGCGCGTAACAGGCTTTGTCCTGGTGTCGTAGGGGCCACTTGAACGTACTGCGCATAGTATCGTCAACGTCCGCTAGATATAAAAAGAAAAATTTCCATAGATAGACTGACAGGGGATCCTAAAACTCCAAATCACTTTCTCTTAGGTACAGCCAACTCTAATCAGACACCGCATCCGCAACAGGAGGAGTATCACCCTACTGAAGTACGATCTGCGAAACTAAAAATCAGCACTGGAGAGTTACGTCAACCGGCGTGTATGTTAGCCAAACTGGATTTTGGTCAATCTAAGATGGACTAGATTCACGGTGGAGGGGATGTTGTGAAGAAATGCCCAAAGCTGTTAATATTTAAATTGAATTCAAATGTAATTTGGTAGTGATAGGTTACACATCATTAAGCACTATAATAGCATATGATTTATTTGTGTTGTAAGACACTAGGAGGGATAATGTAGAAAAGCGATCAACTGATATCGAGCAATTGAAGATGGCGATAATAAGTGAACCAGTGTTACACGTCTATTCTCGCGAGGCACCAATCGAGCTACACACGGATGCTTCAAAAGATGGTTTTGGAGCGGTATTACTTCAGCCATTGGACAACAATTTGCATCCGATCTATTTTTGGAGTAAAAAAGCATCTGAGCAGATTCGAAAAGGCATAGCTACATTCTTAAAGTCAAGGCAGCATATATGGCGTTAAAAAAATTTTGACATTATTCGCTAGGGATCCCAGTAAAATCGGTGACAGACTGCATTGCATTCAAAAAAAACTTTCACTCGTTGCAGAGGACGGACGTGTTTTTTTTTGCGCTTATCAACTTTTATTTTTTCTCGCGATTAAATACTTTTATATAACTCTTAAATTATCGGTTTAATTAATAACAATTACAACATCCGAATTTTATTTTCATTTCGCGAATTCTTGCTGTCGTTTTTGTTTAAATTTAAATAAAATCAAAACTTAAAACAATACTTGCATTAGCGGTGTTGTTGTTTTGTTTATCTCTTTTGCTTTTGTGTCTTTACCGTTTTAACTAACTCTCGCGCTCTTGCGTACAAATTGTTGTTGCATGTGTTCAATTTGACGCGCTCTCCCGCTCTTTCCTATTCTTGATTGATTTGCGCTCTCGTCTTTTGCCTACCCGCGACTCTGTGATACGTGTTTTTGTTTTTGTGTTTTCATTTCTTTTTATTCTTTAGTTGTGAAGGCTTACTCTGCACATTAACCCTTGTATCAGAACTGGTCAGTATATTCTTATACACAGATTTTTTACCTTTAGATTTTTTATTTTTAATTTTTTTTGTATTTCCTTTTGTAATTAAATTAAACTTTTGATAAAATGGTTGTCTGCTCAAAAAATAATTGCATAGTTGCCACTAATGCGGTTGACTCCTTTTGTAATTAAATTAAACTTTTGATAAAATGGTTGTCTGCTCAAAAAATAATTACATAGTTGCCACTAATGCGGTTGACTCCCATGATTATATTCTTTGTTGGTTGTGTGACAATGCGGTTCACGTTACGTGTGCAGGTTACACAGGCAGAATTAAGGAGTCTATTGCTAAAGGTGGTGGCTTAAAATATGGATGTGATGCTTGCCGGAAGGTCGAGAATGAGATGCGCTCTTTCATGAGGCGGACTAGAGATAGTTTTGACACTTTAAGGGCAGGTTTTAATAAACTTCAAGCGGAGTTTACTGCGGTGGAGACTCAGTTCAGAAGTTTATCGCTTATGAATGAGTCTCCGAAACGTAAAAGGACCAGTCCTTGGGGTGTTTCTGTATCTGTAGATCCGCCAGCGTCTCTTATCGTCCCCGACCGGTCACATGCACCGTCCACTCGAGGGCCCAGTGAACAAGTCCAAAGTATCGAGGGCCCAGTGAACAAGTTGACTGCTGCAGTGGGTGACTTGTCCAACGTTACTGCTGCGACTGACGCTTCGGGACCGCGGCCTCTCGTTGGCATACCACCAAAGAAACATATATTTGTTTCTAGGCTAGACCCTGTTGTCACATCTGATGATGTAATAGCCTATATTCGGAAGAAAGTTAACGTCTCGAATATTGCGGTGGAGAAGTTTAAATTTTCTTATTCTCGGGACATCTCGTCCTTTAAAATTAGTGTTTCTGCCAATATCTTCGACACTATATGTCGAGAAGATTTTTGGCCTAAATATATAATAGTTAAGGAATATACTGTAAAAAAGAAAAATCGGCAACCGATTCGCTTGCCTACAACAACAACTAATACTATTCCTGCCACATCAGCATCTGCTGGTGTGTCAAAAAACTAGCTTCGTCCTTAACCTGGGTTACCATAACGTTAGAGGACTGAAATCTAAACTTCCTTATCTCTATGTAGATAGTCTTTCTTTTGAGCATAACATTCTAGCTTTCACAGAGACGTGGCTAAAACCTGATATTGCTGATGCATCGGTTTTTTCCACAAACTTTTCTATTTTCAGACGTGACCGGATTTCTCGCATAGGTGGTGGCGTTCTGATAGCTGTGGATGCTGCTTTATCATCTGAAATGATTCAATTTTCTAGTACCCAGGAGATTGAGTTTGTCGGTGTTAAAGTAAATTTTAAATCTTTTAATGCTTTCATTACTTGTTCCTATATTCCACCATTGTCAGACATGGTGGTATATTTAAATCATTTAGAGGCAATTCAGTTTGTCTCCTCTTTAGTTTCGAGTCAAGACATGCTCATAGTTGTAGGTGATTTTAATTTACCCGCTTTAGCATGGTCACTAACAGATGAATCTACCACGCTGCTGCCCTCTTTGTCACATGACTTTATTGATGGCCTTCTAGGCTTATCTTTATCCCAAGTCAATCCTGTCTTAAATTCTAATGGAAAATCGTTAGATCTTATTTTTGTATTGGATTCTTCTTATTGTGAGGTTTCTAGGATCGAACCATTTGTTCTTCCAGAAGACAAATTTCATCCTACATTAAATTTAAAAATTGATTTGCCCTTGCTTTCACCATTACTTGGTTCAAATGAGTCACCACTAACTAGGTGCTTTCGTAAGACTGACTTTGCCAGCCTTAATGAAAACATTGCTACTACCGATTGGTCTTTTCTGTACAATTGTAGTGATATGAACTCGGCTGTTCGTTTTTTCTATGATACTCTGAATTCACTCTTTGATATTTGTGTGCCTCTTGGTAGGCTGGAGCGGCTTAACAAACCTCCCTGGTTCTCTCGCGAGCTATCCAATTTGAAAAATGTGAAGACACGATATTATAAGAAGTTCCAAAAAACACGTCGTTCATCAGATTATGCTCTGTATACAGTCGCTCGTTCAAAATTCATGATGCTTAATACAGAATGCTATAAGAATTATCTTCAGCGGTGTGAGCTTCAGTTTTCTTCTGACCCTAAACAATTTTATAATTTTGTTAATTCTAAACGTAAGACCTCTGTGCACCCATCTTTTTTGTCTTTTCAAAATAAAAAAGCGAGCACTGATCAGGCAATTGCCGATATGTTTGCGAGTTTTTTCAAAACAACTTATTCCTCAACGGAATATCGAGCAAGTTCGTATCCTTATCATTTAAAAAAGGCTAATTGCATTTTCAATCCAGTGATTGATGAAAGTTCTATTCTTACCGAACTTAAATTAGTTAAACCTGTTTATTCTCTGGGGCCAGATTCCTGGATGTATACTCAGGTTCTGTGCAAACGCATTATGTTTTAAAATTGTTTCTATTGTCTGTAGAATCTTCCTCTTTTCCATCTATTTGGAAGGAGTCGTATATTATTCCTCTGCATAAAAATGGCAAAAAGTCCGAAGCCTCTAATTATAGAGGTATCTCAAAATTGTCCGCTATTCCGAAAGGTTTTGAGAAAATTATAACTTCTCAATTGCAACATTTTTGCAGCTCTATTATTTCGCCATCCCAGCATGGGTTTGTGAAACGTAGATCTACAACCACTAACCTTTTAGAATTTACATCAATAATTATCAAGGGGTTCAAAAATGGTAAACAAACTGATGTCATATACACTGACTTCAGCAAAGCCTTTGATTCCGTTAATCATACCCTATTACTTTCTAAGCTGAGCGACATTGGGTTTCCACCCCTTTTCCTTTCTTGGGTTCGAGAATATTTAACAAATAGAAAACAGAAGGTACTTTTTAAGTCTTCTTTTTCCGTTTCCATTTCTGTGACTTCTGGTGTACCTCAAGGTAGTCATCTTGGCCCTCTGCTCTTCACACTATTTATTAACGATCTTCCATCAGTCATTGTTCATTCGCGTGTGCTTATGTATGCTGACGATGTCAAGCTTTGTCTTACTTATAAAGATACAGATTCATTTAGTCGGCTACAAGCTGATCTTAAAAACTTTTAATCCTGGTGCCAGTTTAATCTACTAAATCTTAACACTACCAAATGTAAGGTAATGACTTTTTTTCGTAACTCTCCTCAACTGGTCACTTATATTCTAAACAATAGCCCTTTAGAACGTCTAAATAATATGAATGATTTGGGCGTACTTATGGACCATAAGTTAAATTTTAACACCCATATTTCCACCACGGTCGCAAAGGCCATGAGTGTCCTGGGTTTCATTAAAAGATGCTCAAAAGAATTTGATGACCCCTATACAACTAAAGTTCTTTTTACTTCGCTTGTCCGTCCTATTTTAGAGTATGGATCTTGCATTTGGTCACCTCAATATGAGTCGCACCAGATTAGACTAGAATCCGTTCAAAAGCAGTTCTTGCTATTTGCTCTTCGTGGCTTAAACTGGGATCGCAATGTCAATTTGCCTTCGTATTCTAGTAGACTTCTCTTGATTAACCTTCCGTCCCTAACTAACCGTAGAATTATGCTTGGTGTCATTTTTATGCACAAGCTCCTAATTGGTGATATCGACTCGCCTGAGTTATTTGCTCAGGTGAATCTGTCGGTACCATGTAGACGGAGTAGACATCCTTTAATACCTTTATCCCTTAGTCGTTGTTCTTCTAACTATGCTATGCATAAACCTTTTAGGGTCCTCTGCTCTGATTACAATCTTCTATCCCCTGTAATCGGCTCAGAGTTTTCTATTAATATGCTTAAAACATCTATCCTATCCCATTTAGTTAATAGATAGCTATAGTATTATGTGTTTGTCTGTCTTTTCTATTGTGTATTTTGTCCACGCGATTCGTGCCGTGCGTTATACGGCTGCACCCCTCGGTCGGTCGGGTGGGAGGTGGGCAGTTATCTGCTTGGGCTCGCGCGTAACAGGCTTTGTCCTGGTGTCGTAGGGGCCACTTGAACGTACTGCGCATAGTATCGTCAACGTCCGCTAGATATAAAAAGAAAAATTTCCATAGATAGACTGACAGGGGATCCTAAAACTCCAAATCACTTTCTCTTAGGTACAGCCAACTCTAATCAGACACCGCATCCGCAACAGGAGGAGTATCACCCTACTGAAGTACGATCTGCGAAACTAAAAATCAGCACTGGAGAGTTACGTCAACCGGCGTGTATGTTAGCCAAACTGGATTTTGGTCAATCTAAGATGGACTAGATTCACGGTGGAGGGGATGTTGTGAAGAAATGCCCAAAGCTGTTAATATTTAAATTGAATTCAAATGTAATTTGGTAGTGATAGGTTACACATCATTAAGCACTATAATAGCATATGATTTATTTGTGTTGTAAGACACTAGGAGGGATAATGTAGAAAAGCGATCAACTGATATCGAGCAATTGAAGATGGCGATAATAAGTGAACCAGTGTTACACGTCTATTCTCGCGAGGCACCAATCGAGCTACACACGGATGCTTCAAAAGATGGTTTTGGAGCGGTATTACTTCAGCCATTGGACAACAATTTGCATCCGATCTATTTTTGGAGTAAAAAAGCATCTGAGCAGATTCGAAAAGGCATAGCTACATTCTTAAAGTCAAGGCAGCATATATGGCGTTAAAAAAATTTTGACATTATTCGCTAGGGATCCCAGTAAAATCGGTGACAGACTGCATTGCATTCAAAAAAAACTTTCACTCGTTGCAGAGGACGGACGTGTTTTTTTTGCGCTTATCAACTTTTATTTTTTCTCGCGATTAAATACTTTTATATAACTCTTAAATTATCGGTTTAATTAATAACAATTACAACATCCGAATTTTATTTTCATTTCGCGAATTCTTGCTGTCGTTTTTGTTTAAATTTAAATAAAATCAAAACTTAAAACAATACTTGCATTAGCGGTGTTGTTGTTTTGTTTATCTCTTTTGCTTTTGTGTCTTTACCGTTTTAACTAACTCTCGCGCTCTTGCGTACAAATTGTTGTTGCATGTGTTCAATTTGACGCGCTCTCCCGCTCTTTCCTATTCTTGATTGATTTGCGCTCTCGTCTTTTGCCTACCCGCGACTCTGTGATACGTGTTTTTGTTTTTGTGTTTTCATTTCTTTTTATTCTTTAGTTGTGAAGGCTTACTCTGCACATTAACCCTTGTATCAGAACTGGTCAGTATATTCTTATACACAGATTTTTTACCTTTAGATTTTTTATTTTTAATTTTTTTTGTATTTCCTTTTGTAATTAAATTAAACTTTTGATAAAATGGTTGTCTGCTCAAAAAATAATTGCATAGTTGCCACTAATGCGGTTGACTCCTTTTGTAATTAAATTAAACTTTTGATAAAATGGTTGTCTGCTCAAAAAATAATTACATAGTTGCCACTAATGCGGTTGACTCCCATGATTATATTCTTTGTTGGTTGTGTGACAATGCGGTTCACGTTACGTGTGCAGGTTACACAGGCAGAATTAAGGAGTCTATTGCTAAAGGTGGTGGCTTAAAATATGGATGTGATGCTTGCCGGAAGGTCGAGAATGAGATGCGCTCTTTCATGAGGCGGACTAGAGATAGTTTTGACACTTTAAGGGCAGGTTTTAATAAACTTCAAGCGGAGTTTACTGCGGTGGAGACTCAGTTCAGAAGTTTATCGCTTATGAATGAGTCTCCGAAACGTAAAAGGACCAGTCCTTGGGGTGTTTCTGTATCTGTAGATCCGCCAGCGTCTCTTATCGTCCCCGACCGGTCTCATGCACCGTCCACTCGAGGGCCCAGTGAACAAGTCCAAAGTATCGAGGGCCCAGTGAACAAGTTGACTGCTGCAGTGGGTGACTTGTCCAACGTTACTGCTGCGACTGACGCTTCGGGACCGCGGCCTCTCCTTGGCATACCACCAAAGAAACATATATTTGTTTCTAGGCTAGACCCTGTTGTCACATCTGATGATGTAATAGCCTATATTCGGAAGAAAGTTAACGTCTCGAATATTGCGGTGGAGAAGTTTAAATTTTCTTATTCTCGGGACATCTCGTCCTTTAAAATTAGTGTTTCTGCCAATATCTTCGACACTATATGTCGAGAAGATTTTTGGCCTAAATATATAATAGTTAAGGAATATACTGTAAAAAAGAAAAATCGGCAACCGATTCGCTTGCCTACAACAACAACTAATACTATTCCTGCCACATCAGCATCTGCTGGTGTGTCAAAAAACTAGCTTCGTCCTTAACCTGGGTTACCATAACGTTAGAGGACTGAAATCTAAACTTCCTTATCTCTATGTAGATAGTCTTTCTTTTGAGCATAACATTCTAGCTTTCACAGAGACGTGGCTAAAACCTGATATTGCTGATGCATCGGTTTTTTCCACAAACTTTTCTATTTTCAGACGTGACCGGATTTCTCGCATAGGTGGTGGCGTTCTGATAGCTGTGGATGCTGCTTTATCATCTGAAATGATTCAATTTTCTAGTACCCAGGAGATTGAGTTTGTCGGTGTTAAAGTAAATTTTAAATCTTTTAATGCTTTCATTACTTGTTCCTATATTCCACCATTGTCAGACATGGTGGTATATTCAAGACATGCTCATAGTTGTAGGTGATTTTAATTTACCCGCTTTAGCATGGTCACTAACAGATGAATCTACCACGTTGCTGCCCTCTTTGTCACATGACTTTATTGATGGCCTTCTAGGCTTATCTTTATCCCAAGTCAATCCTGTCTTAAATTCTAATGGAAAATCGTTAGATCTTATTTTTGTATTGGATTCTTCTTATTGTGAGGTTTCTAGGATCGAACCATTTGTTCTTCCAGAAGACAAATTTCATCCTACATTAAATTTAAAAATTGATTTGCCCTTGCTTTCACCATTACTTGGTTCAAATGAGTCACCACTAACTAGGTGCTTTCGTAAGACTGACTTTGCCAGCCTTAATGAAAACATTGCTACTACCGATTGGTCTTATCTGTACAATTGTAGTGATATGAACTCGGCTGTTCGTTTTTTCTATGATACTCTGAATTCACTCTTTGATATTTGTGTGCCTCTTGGTAGGCTGGAGCGGCTTAACAAACCTCCCTGGTTCTCTCGCGAGCTATCCAATTTGAAAAATGTGAAGACACGATATTAAAGGAAGTTTCAAAAAACACGTCGTTCATCAGATTATGCTCTGTATACTGTCGCTCGTTCAAAATTCATGATGCTTAATACAGAATGCTATAAGAATTATTTTCAGCGGTGTAAGCTTCAGTTTTCTTCTGACCCTAAACAATTTTATAATTTTGTTAATTCTAAACGTAAGACCTCTGTGCACCCATCTTTTTTGTCTTTTCAAAATAAAAAAGCGAGCACTGATCAGGCAATTGCCGATATGTTTGCGAGTTTTTTCAAAACAACTTATTCCTCAACGGAATATCGAGCAAGTCCGTATCCTTATCATTTAAAAAAGGCTAATTGCATTTTCAATCCAGTGATTGATGAAAGTTCTATTCTTAGCGAACTTAAATTAGTTAAACCTGTTTATTCTCCGGGGCCAGACGGTATTCCTGGATGTGTACTCAGGTTCTGTGCAAACGCATTATCTAAACCCATTTTAAAATTGTTTCTATTGTCTGTAGAATCTTCTTCTTTTCCATCTATTTGGAAGGAGTCGTATATTATTCCTCTGCATAAAAATGGCAAAAAGTCCGAAGCCTCTAACTATAGGGGTATCTCAAAATTGTCCGCTATTCCGAAAGCTTTTGAGAAAATTATAACTTCTCAATTGCAACATTTTTGCAGCTCTATTATTTCGCCATCCCAGCATGGGTTTGTGAAACGTAGATCTACAACCACTAACCTTTTACAATTTACATCAATAATTATCAAGGGGTTCAAAAATGGTAAACAAACTGATGTCATATACTCTGACTTCAGCAAAGCCTTTGATTCCGTTAATCATACCCTATTACTTTCTAAGCTGAGCGACATTGGGTTTCCACCCCTTTTCCTTTCTTGGGTTCGAGAATATTTAACAAATAGAAAACAGAAGGTACTTTTTAAGTCTTCTTTTTCCGTTTCCATTTCTGTGACTTCTGGTGTACCTCAAGGTAGTCATCTTGGCCCTCTGCTCTTCACACTATTTATTAACGATCTTCCATCAGTCATTGTTCATTCGCGTGTGCTTATGTATGCTGACGATGTCAAGCTTTGTCTGACTTATAAAGATACAGATTCATTTAGTCGGCTACAAGCTGATCTTAAAAACTTTTAATCCTGGTGCCAGTTTAATCTACTAAATCTTAACACTACCAAATGTAAGGTAATGACTTTTTTTCGTAACTCTCCTCAACTGGTCACTTATATTCTAAACAATAGCCCTTTAGAACGTCTAAATAATATGAATGATTTGGGCGTACTTATGGACCATAAGTTAAATTTTAACACCCATATTTCCACCACGGTCGCAAAGGCTATGAGTGTCCTGGGTTTCATTAAAAGATGGTCAAAAGAATTTGATGACCCCTATAAAACTAAAGTTCTTTTTACTTCGCTTGTCCGTCCTATTTTAGAGTATGGATCTTGCATTTGGTCACCTCAATATGAGTCGCACCAGATTAGACTAGAATCCGTTCAAAAGCAGTTCTTGCTATTTGCTCTTCGTGGCTTAAACTGGGATCGCAATGTCAATTTGCCTTCGTATTCTAGTAGACTTCTCTTGATTAACCTTCCGTCCCTAACTAACCGTAGAATTATGCTTGGTGTCATTTTTATGCACAAGCTCCTAATTGGTGATATCGACTCGCCTGAGTTATTTGCTCAGGTGAATCTGTCGGTACCATGTAGACGGAGTAGACATCCTTTAATACCTTTATCCCTTAGTCGTTGTTCTTCTAACTATGCTATGCATAAACCTTTTAGGGTCCTCTGCTCTGATTACAATCTTCTATCCCCTGTAATCGGCTCAGAGTTTTCTATTAATATGCTTAAAACATCTATCCTATCCCATTTAGTTAATAGATAGCTATAGTATTATGTGTTTGTCTGTCTTTTCTATTGTGTATTTTGTCCACGCGATTCGTGCCGTGCGTTATACGGCTGCACCCCTCGGTCGGTCGGGTGGGAGGTGGGCAGTTATCTGCTTGGGCTCGCGCGTAACAGGCTTTGTCCTGGTGTCGTAGGGGCCACTTGAACGTACTGCGCATAGTATCGTCAACGTCCGCTAGATATAAAAAGAAAAATTTCCATAGATAGACTGACAGGGGATCCTAAAACTCCAAATCACTTTCTCTTAGGTACAGCCAACTCTAATCAGACACCGCATCCGCAACAGGAGGAGTATCACCCTACTGAAGTACGATCTGCGAAACTAAAAATCAGCACTGGAGAGTTACGTCAACCGGCGTGTATGTTAGCCAAACTGGATTTTGGTCAATCTAAGATGGACTAGATTCACGGTGGAGGGGATGTTGTGAAGAAATGCCCAAAGCTGTTAATATTTAAATTGAATTCAAATGTAATTTGGTAGTGATAGGTTACACATCATTAAGCACTATAATAGCATATGATTTATTTGTGTTGTAAGACACTAGGAGGGATAATGTAGAAAAGCGATCAACTGATATCGAGCAATTGAAGATGGCGATAATAAGTGAACCAGTGTTACACGTCTATTCTCGCGAGGCACCAATCGAGCTACACACGGATGCTTCAAAAGATGGTTTTGGAGCGGTATTACTTCAGCCATTGGACAACAATTTGCATCCGATCTATTTTTGGAGTAAAAAAGCATCTGAGCAGATTCGAAAAGGCATAGCTACATTCTTAAAGTCAAGGCAGCATATATGGCGTTAAAAAAATTTTGACATTATTCGCTAGGGATCCCAGTAAAATCGGTGACAGACTGCATTGCATTCAAAAAAAACTTTCACTCGTTGCAGAGGACGGACGTGTTTTTTTTTGCGCTTATCAACTTTTATTTTTTCTCGCGATTAAATACTTTTATATAACTCTTAAATTATCGGTTTAATTAATAACAATTACAACATCCGAATTTTATTTTCATTTCGCGAATTCTTGCTGTCGTTTTTGTTTAAATTTAAATAAAATCAAAACTTAAAACAATACTTGCATTAGCGGTGTTGTTGTTTTGTTTATCTCTTTTGCTTTTGTGTCTTTACCGTTTTAACTAACTCTCGCGCTCTTGCGTACAAATTGTTGTTGCATGTGTTCAATTTGACGCGCTCTCCCGCTCTTTCCTATTCTTGATTGATTTGCGCTCTCGTCTTTTGCCTACCCGCGACTCTGTGATACGTGTTTTTGTTTTTGTGTTTTCATTTCTTTTTATTCTTTAGTTGTGAAGGCTTACTCTGCACATTAACCCTTGTATCAGAACTGGTCAGTATATTCTTATACACAGATTTTTTACCTTTAGATTTTTTATTTTTAATTTTTTTTGTATTTCCTTTTGTAATTAAATTAAACTTTTGATAAAATGGTTGTCTGCTCAAAAAATAATTGCATAGTTGCCACTAATGCGGTTGACTCCTTTTGTAATTAAATTAAACTTTTGATAAAATGGTTGTCTGCTCAAAAAATAATTACATAGTTGCCACTAATGCGGTTGACTCCCATGATTATATTCTTTGTTGGTTGTGTGACAATGCGGTTCACGTTACGTGTGCAGGTTACACAGGCAGAATTAAGGAGTCTATTGCTAAAGGTGGTGGCTTAAAATATGGATGTGATGCTTGCCGGAAGGTCGAGAATGAGATGCGCTCTTTCATGAGGCGGACTAGAGATAGTTTTGACACTTTAAGGGCAGGTTTTAATAAACTTCAAGCGGAGTTTACTGCGGTGGAGACTCAGTTCAGAAGTTTATCGCTTATGAATGAGTCTCCGAAACGTAAAAGGACCAGTCCTTGGGGTGTTTCTGTATCTGTAGATCCGCCAGCGTCTCTTATCGTCCCCGACCGGTCTCATGCACCGTCCACTCGAGGGCCCAGTGAACAAGTCCAAAGTATCGAGGGCCCAGTGAACAAGTTGACTGCTGCAGTGGGTGACTTGTCCAACGTTACTGCTGCGACTGACGCTTCGGGACCGCGGCCTCTCGTTGGCATACCACCAAAGAAACATATATTTGTTTCTAGGCTAGACCCTGTTGTCACATCTGATGATGTAATAGCCTATATTCGGAAGAAAGTTAACGTCTCGAATATTGCGGTGGAGAAGTTTAAATTTTCTTATTCTCGGGATATCTCGTCCTTTAAAATTAGTGTTTCTGCCAATATCTTCGACACTATATGTCGAGAAGATTTTTGGCCTAAATATATAATAGTTAAGGAATATACTGTAAAAAAGAAAAATCGGCAACCGATTCGCTTGCCTACAACAACAACTAATACTATTCCTGCCACATCAGCATCTGCTGGTGTGTCAAAAAACTAGCTTCGTCCTTAACCTGGGTTACCATAACGTTAGAGGACTGAAATCTAAACTTCCTTATCTCTATGTAGATAGTCTTTCTTTTGAGCATAACATTCTAGCTTTCACAGAGACGTGGCTAAAACCTGATATTGCTGATGCATCGGTTTTTTCCACAAACTTTTCTATTTTCAGACGTGACCGGATTTCTCGCATAGGTGGTGGCGTTCTGATAGCTGTGGATGCTGCTTTATCATCTGAAATGATTCAATTTTCTAGTACCCAGGAGATTGAGTTTGTCGGTGTTAAAGTAAATTTTAAATCTTTTAATGCTTTCATTACTTGTTCCTATATTCCACCATTGTCAGACATGGTGGTATATTTAAATCATTTAGAGGCAATTCAGTTTGTCTCCTCTTTAGTTTCGAGTCAAGACATGCTCATAGTTGTAGGTGATTTTAATTTACCCGCTTTAGCATGGTCACTAACAGATGAATCTACCACGCTGCTGCCCTCTTTGTCACATGACTTTATTGATGGCCTTCTAGGCTTATCTTTATCCCAAGTCAATCCTGTCTTAAATTCTAATGGAAAATCGTTAGATCTTATTTTTGTATTGGATTCTTCTTATTGTGAGGTTTCTAGGATCGAACCATTTGTTCTTCCAGAAGACAAATTTCATCCTACATTAAATTTAAAAATTGATTTGCCCTTGCTTTCACCATTACTTGGTTCAAATGAGTCACCACTAACTAGGTGCTTTCGTAAGACTGACTTTGCCAGCCTTAATGAAAACATTGCTACTACCGATTGGTCTTTTCTGTACAATTGTAGTGATATGAACTCGGCTGTTCGTTTTTTCTATGATACTCTGAATTCACTCTTTGATATTTGTGTGCCTCTTGGTAGGCTGGAGCGGCTTAACAAACCTCCCTGGTTCTCTCGCGAGCTATCCAATTTGAAAAATGTGAAGACACGATATTATAAGAAGTTCCAAAAAACACGTCGTTCATCAGATTATGCTCTGTATACAGTCGCTCGTTCAAAATTCATGATGCTTAATACAGAATGCTATAAGAATTATCTTCAGCGGTGTGAGCTTCAGTTTTCTTCTGACCCTAAACAATTTTATAATTTTGTTAATTCTAAACGTAAGACCTCTGTGCACCCATCTTTTTTGTCTTTTCAAAATAAAAAAGCGAGCACTGATCAGGCAATTGCCGATATGTTTGCGAGTTTTTTCAAAACAACTTATTCCTCAACGGAATATCGAGCAAGTTCGTATCCTTATCATTTAAAAAAGGCTAATTGCATTTTCAATCCAGTGATTGATGAAAGTTCTATTCTTACCGAACTTAAATTAGTTAAACCTGTTTATTCTCTGGGGCCAGATTCCTGGATGTATACTCAGGTTCTGTGCAAACGCATTATGTTTTAAAATTGTTTCTATTGTCTGTAGAATCTTCCTCTTTTCCATCTATTTGGAAGGAGTCGTATATTATTCCTCTGCATAAAAATGGCAAAAAGTCCGAAGCCTCTAATTATAGAGGTATCTCAAAATTGTCCGCTATTCCGAAAGGTTTTGAGAAAATTATAACTTCTCAATTGCAACATTTTTGCAGCTCTATTATTTCGCCATCCCAGCATGGGTTTGTGAAACGTAGATCTACAACCACTAACCTTTTAGAATTTACATCAATAATTATCAAGGGGTTCAAAAATGGTAAACAAACTGATGTCATATACACTGACTTCAGCAAAGCCTTTGATTCCGTTAATCATACCCTATTACTTTCTAAGCTGAGCGACATTGGGTTTCCACCCCTTTTCCTTTCTTGGGTTCGAGAATATTTAACAAATAGAAAACAGAAGGTACTTTTTAAGTCTTCTTTTTCCGTTTCCATTTCTGTGACTTCTGGTGTACCTCAAGGTAGTCATCTTGGCCCTCTGCTCTTCACACTATTTATTAACGATCTTCCATCAGTCATTGTTCATTCGCGTGTGCTTATGTATGCTGACGATGTCAAGCTTTGTCTTACTTATAAAGATACAGATTCATTTAGTCGGCTACAAGCTGATCTTAAAAACTTTTAATCCTGGTGCCAGTTTAATCTACTAAATCTTAACACTACCAAATGTAAGGTAATGACTTTTTTTCGTAACTCTCCTCAACTGGTCACTTATATTCTAAACAATAGCCCTTTAGAACGTCTAAATAATATGAATGATTTGGGCGTACTTATGGACCATAAGTTAAATTTTAACACCCATATTTCCACCACGGTCGCAAAGGCCATGAGTGTCCTGGGTTTCATTAAAAGATGCTCAAAAGAATTTGATGACCCCTATACAACTAAAGTTCTTTTTACTTCGCTTGTCCGTCCTATTTTAGAGTATGGATCTTGCATTTGGTCACCTCAATATGAGTCGCACCAGATTAGACTAGAATCCGTTCAAAAGCAGTTCTTGCTATTTGCTCTTCGTGGCTTAAACTGGGATCGCAATGTCAATTTGCCTTCGTATTCTAGTAGACTTCTCTTGATTAACCTTCCGTCCCTAACTAACCGAATTATGCTTGGTGTCATTTTTATGCACAAGCTCCTAATTGGTGATATCGACTCGCCTGAGTTATTTGCTCAGGTGAATCTGTCGGTACCATGTAGACGGAGTAGACATCCTTTAATACCTTTATCCCTTAGTCGTTGTTCTTCTAACTATGCTATGCATAAACCTTTTAGGGTCCTCTGCTCTGATTACAATCTTCTATCCCCTGTAATCGGCTCAGAGTTTTCTATTAATATGCTTAAAACATCTATCCTATCCCATTTAGTTAATAGATAGCTATAGTATTATGTGTTTGTCTGTCTTTTCTATTGTGTATTTTGTCCACGCGATTCGTGCCGTGCGTTATACGGCTGCACCCCTCGGTCGGTCGGGTGGGAGGTGGGCAGTTATCTGCTTGGGCTCGCGCGTAACAGGCTTTGTCCTGGTGTCGTAGGGGCCACTTGAACGTACTGCGCATAGTATCGTCAACGTCCGCTAGATATAAAAAGAAAAATTTCCATAGATAGACTGACAGGGGATCTTAAAACTCCAAATCACTTTCTCTTAGGTACAGCCAACTCTAATCAGACACCGCATCCGCAACAGGAGGAGTATCACCCTACTGAAGTACGATCTGCGAAACTAAAAATCAGCACTGGAGAGTTACGTCAACCGGCGTGTATGTTAGCCAAACTGGATTTTGGTCAATCTAAGATGGACTAGATTCACGGTGGAGGGGATGTTGTGAAGAAATGCCCAAAGCTGTTAATATTTAAATTGAATTCAAATGTAATTTGGTAGTGATAGGTTACACATCATTAAGCACTATAATAGCATATGATTTATTTGTGTTGTAAGACACTAGGAGGGATAATGTAGAAAAGCGATCAACTGATTGAAGATGGCGATAATAAGTGAACCAGTGTTACACGTCTATTCTCGCGAGGCACCAATCGAGCTACACACGGATGCTTCAAAAGATGGTTTTGGAGCGGTATTACTTCAGCCATTGGACAACAATTTGCATCCGATCTATTTTTGGAGTAAAAAAGCATCTGAGCAGATTCGAAAAGGCATAGCTACATTCTTAAAAACAAGGCAGCATATATGGCGTTAAAAAAATTTTGACATTATTCGCTAGGGATCCCAGTAAAATCGGTGACAGACTGCATTGCATTTAAACAAACTACGACAAAGCTGGACATCCCAAGGAAAGTAGCGCAATGGATATTGTATCAACAAGATTTCAATCTGAGCGTGGATCACCGATCATCAGTTAAGATGCAGCACGTGCACCGTTACCCGCAGTCGTGGTTGTTAGTAAAAGATGAAATAACAGCGCGTTTAAAGAAGGCACAGCAGACAGATGATCATGTTATCGCATTTATAGAGATACTAAAGCAGCGACAATATAAAAACTTCAACGTGAAGGGTGGTTTGTTATTCAAAGAAGTTGAAGGCTATGAGTTATTGGTAGTCCCAAAGCTAATTTAACGTAAAATAGTACAACGATTGCACGAGGTTGGACATTTTTCGACGCGCAAGACAATGCACGCTATCCAATAACAGTACTGGATGCCGCATTTAGAAAGTAAATTATCAAGATTGATTGCGAACTGCAAAAAATGTATTGAATAGGGATTTCGGGAGAAGGAAAAATACCCAATCTTCATTCGTTGAATTCAAGAAATGAACTAATTTTATTTACAAAAGTATTGTGTATATAAATGAACTCTTAGATTCTAGACGACAATTGTTCTTAAAAATACTTATTCTAATGACCCTTATTCGGGGGTTGAAAATTGCTTATATTGTATGCTCAGCGTTGGCTACTTGATACCGCGCCGCTGTTATAATCGTAAGTGTTTTCCACATAGTGTGGATGCATGTTTTTTTTGGTTTTAAGCAATAATTGTCATATGAATCTTTATAACTTATTTTTGTGTTATAATTTTGTTTCGTTTTGTATATTTCTTCTGATTTGGTGAAGCCATTTCAGATGAACACGATATTTAATCATAAACATTCTGCAAAGGGCCGCCAAATGCGAAAATTTGGATTCTTTTATTTTCAATAAGTTGTCTTAGACAAATTATTATTATTAATATTATCATTAGTAAGATAATTGTTGTTAGAGAAGTATAAAAGCTACATGTTGAACTGACTTCCTATTCCTTCATATTCTGCCGTATGGTATACTAAATTGGCTTCTACTGAATTTTATATTATATTTGGCAAATTATTAATATCTCCCAATGCTTAACAATTTCTGTTTCGGGATATCTACCCACTTCTGATGTGTATTACTGTGTTGACTTCTAGCCTTTTTATATGGTGTAAACTTTAAAGACCAACTACTTCTACCTTTCGGTTTAAGCCAGTGTGGCTTTTGCTCCACTGTTTAGATTTTTCTCTGATAGCTGAAATTTGAGCGGTTATTCTGTATAAATGTTGTCCCTTTATTTTGCAATACCTGCCCTTTTTCTAATATAGACTCGGACAATTTTTTAACGAAATCTTTTTTGACATTATTTGTTAAATTATCATTATTTAATTCAACCATTGCCATCTGAATATTGTTATTTTGTACTGGCTCTGGGATATATAATTTTTCTTTCCCAGTTTTTACTTTACCTCCAATGTGAGGTCCTGCCGGGGGCCATAAATTTTTTTCTTGAGTTTTGTTGTTGAGTTTGTTTGGCATGGTGTATTTATTTTGACATTTACTTTTCTTGTTCTCCCAACGTTGTTTAAAACCTGTGACATCTATTGTTGTTGCCACTACAGATTTATTCTGATTTGATTTGGTGCATCCCGAGACGATCCAACCAAATTGAGTATTTTGGCCTAGCAGGCCATCAATCTTTATTATTCCTCCTTTTCACATTTGGGTATATACGCTTACCCCCATTATTATATCAACCTTACCCGGTTTATTAAAGGTAGCTGACTAGCACGTAAGTTTGCTATTTTGACATATCCACGTTTGCTATTTTTAATGGAAGAGCTTCCATTAACTTTGGCAACACAATTGCCTCCACCTTAAGATGTCTTTTCCAAGGATTTCGCGTCTTTACATCTATTTTTAACTTATATTTTGATTTTTTGACTTTTATTGAGGACACGCCACTTATTTCTGTATTTTGTTTAATTTTAGGTAATTTTAATATTTGAGCGGCCTCTTCGGACAAAATGGTGCTCTGTGAACCACAATTTCTGAAATTTTCAAATTTCACAATTTTCTGTGTCTTGGACAGTGAGCATGTCTGCGGCCCCTTGCGTTTCTACGCTCTTTGGCGAAGTTCAGCTTTCAGTCGCACAATACTCTTACTCTTAGTACAGATGTACTCGCAATATAGTGAATCCAATGGTCCAGGGCAGTCCGTCCGTTTTTTATACCATACCCCCATAGGGTGAAATGGTATATTAAAGTCGCCAAAATGTATGTAACAGGCAGAAGGAAGCATCTCCGACCCCACAAAGTATACATATATATTCTTGATCAGGATCAACAACCGAGTCGATCTAGCCATGTCCGTCCGTCCGTCCGTCTGTCCGTCTGTCCGTATGAACACCTAGATCTCAGAGACTGTAAGAGCTAGAGCCACCAAATTTGGTATGTAGACTCGTGTAGTATGTAGAGTGATCAAGTTTATTTCAAATTTTTGCCACGCCCCTTCCCGCCCCCGCAATTTAAAAAAAGCGTTTATCTCAAAAACTATTCCAGCTAGAGACACCATATTTGGTATGAATATTCGCTTAGTAAATGCACACATTTTGTATTCATCAAAATTTTGCCACGCCCTTTTCAGCCCCCGTAATTTGAGAAACTTGATTATCTCCCGTATTTTTTTATCTTATGCAATCAAATTTGGCACACTTAAATATTATACTAATATCTAGCAAAATACCAAATTCAAAATCGGACAAAAAACAGTCGAGCTATGCATATAAACGTTTTTCCATAAGGCCGGAGTTGGCCGTTGGCTGGTGGGGGCGCTAGGGTGCTCGTATGATTGAGTGAGCGAGATACTAAGATATGCTTGTGAGAAGCATGTGAAAATGCATTTGTTTAATAAAGTTTAAATGTTTGCTTTACTGGTGTATGGTATACCTAAGTCGGCGAGACGACTTACTTACTTCATTTTTTTACTGTGTCGTTGCTCAGCTGCTGTTGTCCAGGGCCTATGGGCTCAGACGGTGCCGGTGCCGGTCCTCGCACCAGACTTCCTTATATTGGCAGTGTATGTTCTCCAGCGTCCTCCTCCTTGCAACTATCTTTTTGCTCTATTGCTGTTTGCAGTTGCCGACTTGCATCTACATATAGTGTACACATATATACACTAGTTCACTTTTTTTTCCGATATTAGGGGTTCAAATACGACACCCACCAACTCCGTAATTAATTTGTTGTTACCGAAATTATGGCAGTTGCTCGACTAGCCAAATACAACTCGGTCGCATGCACTTTTTATTTATTAAGCAATATTTTGCATTTATATTATACTCTATCTCTTACCACTGGTGGGGGAAAACAAGAGTTATTTTATTTTGCTACCTATAGCTGATCTTAGCATTTACACTTGCGTAAGAATTCAGACTTAAGGAGCTGATTCAATCTCTGAGTCTCTTACCACTGGTGGGGGAAAACTACAGAGTTCCTTTTTCTCGAAGGACCAAAATGAATAGGGACTCCGGCAAAAATACCCAATCTTCATTCGTTGAATTCCCACAGAGTGTGGATGCATGTTTTGTTTGGTTTGTTTGGCAATAATTGTCAGAGGAATCTTTATGAAATAAGTCATAAATTGTGTTATGTTTTTGTTTCGTTTTATTTATTTCATGGTGCACCTGATTTGGTGAAGCCATTTCAGATGAACACGATGTTTAATCTTAAACTCGTATATTATATTCATAATAGACAGCTGGGTAAAAAAGAAGACATTTGCATTGTATAATCAAAGGAGACACACCGCTGCATACTTTATATTTGGATCATTTAGGACCCATGGACATAGATGGTTTTTCAAAATTCGTATGGCTGTTTCCAACGAGGTCCACTGGACAAGAAGAAGTAATTAAAAGGCTCAAAGAATGGAAAGAATTTTTGGACTTCCCGAGAGGATCATAAGTGACAGAGCCGGCCTTCACATCAAACGCTTTTAAAGAATTCCTTCAATCGAATGATGAGAGCATGTACTGTTAACCACAGGAGTAGCAAGGGGCAATGACCAATTTGAACGGAATAACCGTTGTATCCTGTCTATTATCGGAAAAATATCAGCAGAAGAGCCCATGTAATGGTATAAGGGTGTTTCGCAAGTACATTAACTCAACGATGCATTCATCAACGAAAATTCGACCTTTGGAAGTCCTTTTTGGATCCATAATACGTAACCATATAGACGACGGGTTGTTGGATATATTAAAGGAGGATCAAGTAGATCAATTTTACGACGAAAGGCAAAAGCTACGACAAGAAGCTAAGATTAATATAGAGAAGGCGCAGGCGACTTACAAGCGGAATTACGATAAGAACAGCAAAGACGAAGCTAATTACCAATTTGGCGATATAGTGGCTATAAAGAGAGCGCAGTTTGTAGCGGGCTGTAAATTGGCAAGTTAGTTTTTGAGACCCTATGAAGTAATCAAAGGTAAGCGCAACGGTCGGTATGATGTACAGAAAGACCAATGGCGAAGGACCAATAATGACAACTACAGGCGTGGACTATATGAGGCTTTGGCGGTATGTGGCTGTCTTCAGGGTCAGAAGACGATTATCAGGAGGGCCGAGTGTAAAGATGAGATAGGCACACTGCTCTCAGATTACCCCTATTATGGAGAGAGAGGCGTGTAGCAGCGAATACTGAGATACGCAACTACGTGAGAGAGAGTTCAAGGGTAGTTTTCGTCAAGAACTGGCGCAAACTTTTTTTAGGGTCCGAATAAGTAAGAATAGTTGTTAAAAATTTTAAAATGTGTCGTTTTTTTTTGCCAGGTCCAAATTTTGGGGCTTTTACGCAACTACGTGAGAGAGAGTTCAAGGGTAGTTTTCGTCAAGAACTGGCGCAAACTTTTTTAGGGTCCGAAGAAGTAAGAATAGTTGTTAAAAATTTTAAAATGTGTGGTTTTTTTTGCCAGGTCCAAAATTTGGCCCTTTTTATTAAAATTCATGTTAAAGATACGCCCACGAAATTTACGGTACATCATCTCAATATAACTCCAACGCAACGCTATAAACTAACACATGAAAACTTTTCACTAACATTATATAATGACGTAAATAAGTCGTCTCGCCGACTTCGGTATATCATGCACCAGGTGGAAAAATATTTTGTATTTCGAGCAACAAATTTATGTCTATTAAATTCGCCTCATATAATTATAATTATAATAATAGACGTAGTCGTACAACTCTCAGTACGAACGAAGTGGCCCATATGACACCAGGCCTGGGCCTGTTACGAATGACCCTAAGTAAAGTTAATGTTACAACCTCTCAGACCTAAGGGCATAGGCGTATTACATATATAAACATAAATTAAACCAAAGAAATAGAAAATATTAAATGTAGTAAGATAATTGGTTACATATAAAGAGAAAACAGGATAGGTTAAAATAAAGATGATTACAACTTGTATTACGGCTGTGGCCAACAGTTTTTGTTCTGCCGTAACACAAGTATTTACTTTCGCCTGTTTTTCCCCAAAATGAAGAAGGGTATGGTGTCCCTTGCTGCACAATGAACAGACCATTTCATTAGTGCATCTCTTGTTGCTTGAATTCTTCAAGCATCGTGTACACAATTGAACCTTTTTGGCTATTTCCACCCTTTCTTTGGGTGTTAGCGCTTTAAACTTATAGCACAGAGGTGCGCTATGCCCAGGACCTTGGCATATCGGACAACTATCTTTAAACACCGCAACCGACTTTTTTGGAACGGCTTTTTCTCGTCCTTTCTCATGGCACTTAGCGAGCAATATCTTTGCTCCAAGTATTCCATGACATCAGATAGCTTTTGAATTTCCCTTGTTTTTCTAATTTGGCTCTCATATAATTGCAGAGCCTCTCTGTCAAATTTCCTTAGCAGCAGTTGAGTGAATATTACGTTAACTTCATCGGACAAATTTGCTTTAATTTTAATTAAGTGTATTGACTTATTAATTATGTCAATCACTCCCTTTACACTTTTACACTTTTTGCGGATTCATTGTTGATCGCTTGGTTAACAGTTCCCAAGCGGCACTATAATTGTCAGCTGATCCTGACAATAGATGAGTTACCATGCCCCTTGCTTCGCCCTTTAACGCGGATTTTAAATAATTGATTTTAGAGCCAGACTTAAATCCTCTCTTTTTTCAATTAATTCCGTAAATAATTCCACAAACAGATCCCATTCTCTAGGTTCACCAGAAAACGTGGGTACCTGTATTTTTGTCAACACCGTTAGTTCCCCTCTCACGGTAACATTCTCAACTTTTACATTTTTCTGATCGTGCATTTTTATTTCTAACACTGATACTGAATTCTGGACATCGAATTCTAAATCATCCATAGCATTTTTACATTTTGCATCTTTTGTCAACCCCCGGTAGGCCTGTAATTTCTCCCATAAATAATTGATCTTATTAACATGTATTATGCATATCTCTGTTGAATTATCTGAAGTGCGTAATTCTTTGGTTACTCTATCCAAATATTCCTGGAGCTGTCGGGCTCTATCCATAAATATCTCCTGGTTAACATTGGCGTTTTCAATACCGCGCGCCTCTACTTTGCTATCATCCAACTTTTCGAACATCGATACATCTGCCTCACTGTTTTCCGAATCACCAGTGCCCTGCCTGCTTGATTCTCCTTTGGCTATTAATCTGGCTGCCATATTTAAAACTTCCTCAGACTTTCCATCTGTGAAATAGTAGTGTTGGGTTATTCCACTCTCTAGCATTTGGCTATGGTTACTAATCCATAGCTTCTTTATCTCACTTAGTTCGTTAAGAATCTTGCTAGTAAACTTACTAGCATCTAACTCTTCTAGCTTCTTAAATTTTTTATGCAACTCGTGTTGCTTCGCTAATAATTCTTCGGTTTTTGTGGGGAACATTTTTGTCTTATTCATATATTAGGATACCTGTATAAGTATATAAGTATATAATAATAAATAAAAAACTATTTAAATTTATATCTTATCTGATGATCCTGTTGTAGACACCGTTCGCCACTGTTGTCCGCCAAGTAGAGTTGTCTGCCAATGGGTAGCGATAGTTTGCTCGCCTTTTTGTTTTATATTACGTCTCGATCAGCTGCTGTTGTCCAGGGCCTATGGGCTCAGCCGGTACCGGTGCCGGTCATCGCACCAGACTTCCTTCTATTGGCAATGTATGTTCTTCAGCGGCCTCTCCTTTGCAACTATCTTGTTGCTCTGCTGCTGTTGGTAGTTGCCAACTTGCAACTACATATAGTGTATATATACACTAGTTCACTTTTTTCGAGATTAGGGCTTCGAATACGCCACACACCAACTTTATATTTTTATATATTTTTTACCGCCGCCGAAATTATTGCAGTTGCTCGACTAGCCAAACTGCTCTTATATACTCGGTCGCACGCACTTTTTATTTATTAAGCAATATTTTGCTTTTATATTATACTCTGTCTCTTACCACTGGTGGGGGAAAACAAGAGTTTTTTTTTTTATTTTGCTACCTTTAGCTGATCTTAGCATTTACACTTGCATAAGAATCCAGATTTTAAGGAGCTGATTCATTCTCTGAGTCTCTTACCACTGGTGGGGGAAAACTACAGAGTTCCTTTTACTCGAAGGACCAAAATGAATAGGGATTCCCGGAGAGAAGGAAAATAACCCGATCTATGGGCTCAGGCGGTACCGGTGCCGGTCATCGCACCAGACTTCCTTCTATTGGCAATGTATGTTCTTCAGCGGCCTCTCCTTTGCAACTATCTTGTTGCTCTGCTGCTGTTGGTAGTTGCCAACTTGCAACTACATATAGTGTATATATACACTAGTTCACTTTTTTCGATATTAGGGCTTCGAATACGCCACACACCAACTTTATATTTTTATATATTTTTTACCGCCGCCGAAATTATTGCAGTTGCTCGACTAGCCAAACTGCTCTTATATACTCGGTCGCACGCACTTTTTATTTATTAAGCAATATTTTGCTTTTATATTATACTCTGTCTCTTACCACTGGTGGGGGAAATAAAGAGTTTTTTTTTTTTATTTTGCTACCTTTAGCTGATCTTAGCATTTACACTTGCATAAGAATCCAGACTTTAAGGAGCTGATTCATTCTCTGAGTCTCTTACCACTGGTGGGGGAAAACTACAGAGTTCCTTTTACTCGAAGGACCAATATGAATAGGGATTCCCGGAGAGAAGGAAAATAACCCGATCTTCATTCGTTGAATTCAAAATATGAACTGATTTTATTTACAAAAGTACGGAGTTTATATAGGAAATCTTAGGCTCTAGGAGGTAACAATTGTTCTTTAGGAGATCTTATTCTACCCCCTGGTTTTAACTTGTATTAGGGCTGTGGCCAACAGTTTTTGTTCTGCCGTAACACAAGTATTTACTTTCGCCTGTTTTTCCTCAAAATGAAGAAGGGTATGGTGTCCCTTGCTGCACAATGAACAGACCATTTCATTAGTGCATCTCTTGTTGCTTGAATTCTTCAAGCATCGTGTACACAATTGAACCTTTTTGGCTATTTCCACCCTTTCTTTGGGTGTTAACGCTTTGAACTTACAGCACAGAGGTGCGCTGTGCCCGGGACCTTGGCATATCGGACAACTATCTTTAAACACCGCAACCGACCTTTTTTGGAACGGCTTTTTCTCGTCCTTTCTCATGGCACTTAGCGAGCAATATCTTTGCTCCAAGTATTCCATGACATCAGATAGCTTTTGAATTTCCCTTGTTTTTCTAATTTGGCTCTCATATAATTGCAGGACTCTCTCTGTCAAATTTCCTTAGCAGCAGTTGAGCGAATATTACGTTAACTTAATCGGACAAATTTGCTTTAATTTTAATTAAGTGTATTGACTCATTAATTATGTCAATCACTCCCTTTACACTTTTACACTTTTTGCGGATTCATTGTTGATCATCGGTAAATCAACGATCCGACTTAGTTGCTCGGAAAATACCCTCCGATTATGCTCGTACCGCTTGGTTAACAGTTCCCAAGCGGCACTATAATTGTCAGCTGATCCTGACAATAGATGAGCTACCATGCCCCTTGCTTCGCCCTTTAACGCGGATTTTAAATAATTGAACTTAAGAGCCAGACTTAAATCCTCTCTTTTTTCAATTAATTCCGTAAATAATTCCACAAACAGATCCCATTCTCTAGGTTCACCAGAAAACGTGGGTACCTGTATTTTTGGCAACACCGGTAGTTCCCCTCTCACGGTAACATTCTCAACTTTTACATTTTTCTGATCGTGCATTTTTATTTCTAACACTGATACTGAATTCTGGACATCGAATTCTAAATCATCCATAGCATTTTAAACATTTTGCATCTTTTGTCAACCCCCGGTAGGCCTGTAATTTCTCCAATAAATAATTGATCTTATTAACATGTATTATGCATATCTCTGTTGAATTATCTGAAGTGCGTAATTCTTTGGTTACTCTATCCAAATATTCCTGGAGCTGTCGGGCTCTATCCATAAATATCTCCTGGTTAACATTGGCGTTTTCAATACCGCGCGCCTCTACTTTGCTATCATCCAACTTTTCGAACATCGATACATCTGTCTCACTGTTTTCCGAATCACCAGTGCCCTGCCTGCTTGATTAATATAGAGAAGGCGCAGGCGACTTACAAGCGGAATTACGATAAGAACAGCAAAGACGAAGCTAATTACCAATTTGGCGATATAGTGGCTATAAAGAGAGCGCAGTTTGTAGCGGGCTGTAAATTGGCAAGTTAGTTTTTGGGACCCTATGAAGTAATCAAAGGTAAGCGCAACGGTCGGTATGATGTACAGAAAGACCAATGGCGAAGGACCAATAATGACAACTACAGGCGTGGACTATATGAGGCTTTGGCGGTATGTGGCTGTCTTCAGGGTCAGAAGACGATTATCAGGAGGGCCGAGTGTAAAGATGAGATAGGCACACTGCTCTCAGATTACCCCTATTATGGAGAGAGAGGCGTGTAGCAGCGAATACTGAGATACGCAACTACGTGAGAGAGAGTTCAAGGGTAGTTTTCGTCAAGAACTGGCGCAAACTTTTTTTAGGGTCCGAAGAAGTAAGAATAGTTGTTAAAAATTTTAAAATGTGTCGTTTTTTTTGCCAGGTCCAAATTTTGGGGCTTTTACGCAACTACGTGAGAGAGAGTTCAAGGGTAGTTTTCGTCAAGAACTGGCGCAAACTTTTTTAGGGTCCGAAGAAGTAAGAATAGTTGTTAAAAACAGGCCCGGGCCTGTTACGAATGACCCTAAGTAAAGTTAATGTTACAACCTCTCAGACCTAAGGGCATAGGCGTATTACATATATAAACATAAATTAAACTAAAGAAATAGAAAATATTAAATGTAGTAAGATAATTGGTTACATATAAAGAGAAAACAGGATAGGTTAAAATAAAGATGATTACAACTTGTATTACGGCTGTGGCCAACAGTTTTTGTTCTGCCGTAACACAAGTATTTACTTTCGCCTGTTTTTCCCCAAAATGAAGAAGGGTATGGTGTCCCTTGCTGCACAATGAACAGACCATTTCATTAGTGCATCTCTTGTTGCTTGAATTCTTCAAGCATCGTGTACACAATTGAACCTTTTTGGCTATTTCCACCCTTTCTTTGGGTGTTAGCGCTTTAAACTTATAGCACAGAGGTGCGCTATGCCCAGGACCTTGGCATATCGGACAACTATCTTTAAACACCGCAACCGACGTTTTTTGGAACGGCTTTTTCTCGTCCTTTCTCATGGCACTTAGCGAGCAATATCTTTGCTCCAAGTATTCCATGACATCAGATAGCTTTTGAATTTCCCTTGTTTTTCTAATTTGGCTCTCATATAATTGCAGAGCCTCTCTGTCAAATTTCCTTAGCAGCAGTTGAGCGAATATTACGTTAACTTCATCGGACAAATTTGCTTTAATTTTAATTAAGTGTATTGACTCATTAATTATGTCAATCACTCCCTTTACACTTTTACACTTTTTGCGGATTCATTGTTGATCGCTTGGTTAACAGTTCCCAAGCGGCACTATAATTGTCAGCTGATCCTGACAATAGATGAGTTACCATGCCCCTCGCCTTTTAACGCGGATTTTAAATAATTGACTTTAGAGCCAGACTTAAATCCTCTCTTTTTTCAATTAATTCCGTAAATAATTCCACAAACAGATCCCATTCTCTAGGTTCACCAGAAAACGTGGGTACCTGTATTTTTGGCAACACCGGTAGTTCCCCTCTCACGGTAACATTCTCAACTTTTACATCTTTCATTTTTACATGCATGCATTTTTATTTCTAACACTGATACTGAATTCTGGACATCGAATTCTAAATCATCCATAGCATTTTTACATTTTGCATCTTTTGTCAACCCCCGGTAGGCCTGTAATTTCTCCCATAAATAATTGATCTTATTAACATGTATTATGCATATCTCTGTTGAATTATCTGAAGTGCGTAATTCTTTGGTTACTCTATCCAAATATTCCTGGAGCTGTCGGGCTCTATCCATAAATATCTCCTGGTTAACATTGGCGTTTTCAATACCTCGCGCCTCTACTTTGCTATCATCCAACTTTTCGAACATCGATACATCTGCCTCACTGTTTTCCGAATCACCAGTGCCCTGCCTGCTTGATTCTCCTTTGGCTATTAATCTGGCTGCCATATTTAAAACTTCCTCATACTTTCCATCTGTGAAATAGTAGCATTTGGCTATGGTTACTAATCCATAGCTTCTTTATCTCACTTAGTTCGTTAAGAATCTTGCTAGTAAACTTACTAGCATCTAACTCTTCTAGCTTCTTAAATTTTTTATGCAACTCGTGTTGCTTCGCTAATAATTCTTCGGTTTTTGTGGGGAACATTTTTGTCTTATTCATATATTAGGATACCTGTATAAGTATATAAGTAGTATATAATAATAAATCAGTCTCAGTTCTGCATTCATAGCAAACAGTCGAGCCTACAGCAAAACCGCAAGCGTAAAGCAAAAAGCAAAATCTAAACGAAACAAAAATTGAATCTACCAACAACAAACTACAAAACTCATAACGGTAATAGTTACAAACTTTACAAAGTGAATAGCCAAACAACAACAACCATGGGGCAACCGCCCGACCGAAACACAGCATCACTCCAAAACCAATTTACCGTTGACAAAACAAAACAATTAAAAAACATCTCAGCTGGACCTAAATTTCTCATTATAACAAGAAAAAATAGTAGCGATACTCTCGCAAATGTTTCACCTTTCTTAATTAAAAAAGTCATAGACAACATTTGCAATGGTGAGATTAGTGAGTGTAAAACCCTACGCAACGGCTCTATTCTGGTCAAAACTAAAACACTCTCACAAGCAATGAATTTGATAACGCTCGGCTCGCTCAATAATTTAATTAAAGTTGAAGTCTCTGAGCATGGAACACTGAACAACTCCAAAGGGGTAATTTACTCAAACAATCTGAGAGAAATCAGCGAAGAGGACATAGCCACCGAACTACAACCACAAAACGTGTGCGAAGTTAAGAAAATCTTAAAAAAACACAACGACTCACTCGTAGAAACCGGACTCATCATCCTTACGTTCTCGACACCCAACCTCCCCACCGAAATAAACATTGGATACCAGAAGACAAATGTTCGCCCATATATCCCACTCCCAATACGTTGCCGAAAATGCGGAAGACTAGGACACACCACTAATTCATGCAGCAGAAGCAAGTAAGCTTTCTGCTCTCTGACGTGACGGTCGTGTTTTTGCATAGCTCCTGAGTTTTTATTAATATTTATTGTTTTTTCTCAATTTTTAATTGTGCTTAATTTGTTTACACTTCCGCTGGTGTTGTTCGCTTGACTCCCTTGTGTTTTATATCCATAATTCGCCAAATTAATCAGTTTAAACAGTTTTTTCTTTTTCGTGATTAGTGTTTGGTGCAATTACATATTTTTTTTTCTTTTTTTTTTCTCTTTCGTCATTGCTTGTGCAGTTGCTCCCCTCATCGCCCCCATCATACCATCAGTGCTAGTGGCTTTGTTGTTCTCTCTGCTTTGTGCTTGTGCTTAGCTTCTCTCCCGCGTAATCACTTTTGTAAAGCCGCCTCTCAAAGCTCGGCTTATAACTGTTCTTGCACTCTCTGTTGTGCTGTGCACTCTAGCTGTCTCTTTGTTTTATTTGTAATTATTGATTATTTATCAATAATTATCTTTGTGCTGTGAATTTAATTTTTCTATATATTCTTATATATATATAATTTTTTTGCCTTTCTTTCGGCTTTTCAATGGCTTGTTGTCTACCTAATTGCAAACATTCTGATCGTTTTGATGATCAGTATAGAGCAATATCTTGTTGGCTCTGCGATAATCTTATTCACTTAAAATGTGCTGGCCTCAATGGCCGCGACTACGACAAATTTTCTGGTTTGTCTGTGTCTAAGCCTGAGCTTGGCTTAATGCGATGGACTTGCCCATCTTGTGCCAGCCAGCAGCTTGATTTTAGCCGTATGTATAGGGATCTTCGTTTAAGGTTTCTTTCTTTAAACAAACTGGCCAAACAGCTGTCAAACGAGTGTGACTCTAGCGTTCAATTATTGTCGCAATTCAAATTTGTTCCACCTTCTGAGAAATTGCACAAGATATGTACCCTTGAGTTGCCTCGTAAGCAGTCGCCAGCTCTCTCTATTACTTCTTCTCCGATTTTACTTTCGCCTACACCATCTTCTTGTCCCTCTTTATGCTCTTCTTTTCAGATTGAAGTACCCATTACAAGCCCTGGTGTACCTCAATCTATCCCTCACGGGAACTCTGATCAATCACAGGATCATGCCGGCTCTCAATCACTTGCGGATCCCAATGCTCCTCCTCCTCCACTAACTGTAGTGCCCCATCGCAAACAATTATTTATTTCTAGGCTTGCTCCAGATACTTCTGAGTCGTCTGTGGCAGCTTACATTGGTAATATTTGCCCTGCTAAGGTTTTAATTCAAAAGTTTAAGTTTTCTAGGCCTCGCGAAATCTCCTCTTTTAAAATTACAGTACCAAATGAGTACTTCTCAGCTATGGTTGACCCTAATTTTTGGCCAGAGGGCCTAGTTGTACACGAGTTTGCGCCCAATAAGCGCTCTCGTCCGTTGCCTGTCCACCTTCCTACTTTATCTTCTGCTTCAAAAAACTAATAACATCTAGTCTTTGCATTCATTATCAAAATGTAAGAGGACTTCTTACCAAGCTGTCGAACCTTTTCTGTGATAGCCAAACCTTTTCAGCTGACATATTAGCTTTCTCTGAAACTTGGCTTAACTCCTCTGTTCTAGATAATGAAATTCTTTCTAATAATTTTATTTCTTATAGGCTTGATCGTGTTGGTCGTCGTGGCGGTGGAGTACTCATTGCTGTAAACTCGAATCTGTCTTCAAGTGTGGTGCCGATTGATCTCCCCTTAGGTGTTGAGTTTATTTGCGTCGAAGTTACATGTTCTAACTTTAGCCTATATATCTCTTGTTCTTATATTCCTCCAGCTTCTGATACCATGATCTACGTCCACCATGCTGATGCTTTACGAACTATTTTTGGTCGTCTTAAAGATCGGGATGTTCTTATAGTTTTAGGTGATTTTAACTTGCCTAATATTTCTTGGCTTGTTGATGATAATCTATCTTTCTTAATTCCTTCATCTCAACATGTTTTTCTTGATAGCCTACTTGAATGTCCACTATATCAGTTGAATTCTTTCCTTAACTGTTCTAAAAGAATCCTTGATCTTGTTTTTGTCTCTGATCCCACTGTTAGTGCTGTATCGCAAACACAGCCACTAGTGAAACCTGAAGATCCTTATCATCCTACCATTGAAGTTACTATTTCTTACAATTCCGTTACTAATTTATTTAAAAACATCTCAAATTCTCGTCGTAGATGTTTTCGTAAAACAAATTTCAATCTTCTTAACAGCCTTATTTTCTCTTTTGATTGGTCGTTTCTATTTGAGTGCTGCGATATAGATTGTGCAGTGAAGTTTTTCTATTCTGCTCTTAATTCTCTAATTGATAAATGCGTTCCTTATGTGAATGTCTCTACCGTCTCCAGCTCGCCAGTCTGGTTCACACGTAGGCTCTCTAATCTTCGTAACATTAAATCGAGATATTTTAAAAGATTTAAAAAAACTGGTTCGCGACTTGACTATGCAAATTATTGTATAGCCAAATCTCAATTTTGTCTCTTAAATACTCAATGCTACAACAATTATCTCGTTCGCTGTAAGGCTGAATTTTATAATAACCCCAAAAGATTTTACAACTTTGTCAATTCCAAAAGGCGCTCTAATGTCCTACCTTCCACCTTCAGACTTAACGACCAGTCTGCTAATAATGATTTAGATATTGCAGATCTGTTTGCTAAATTTTTTCAGTCGACATATTCTACTACTGTTTCGGATCCCACACCCTATCCCTTTTCAATCCCACATTTAAATTGTATGTTTTTTCCCAGTATTACTGAAGACTGTATTCTCTCTAGCTTGTCATCTATGAAGTCTTCCTTCGTTCCCGGGCCTGATGATATACCTAGTTGCATCCTTAAAATGTGTTCTATTTCCCTATCTAAGCCTTTAGCTCGGTTATTCTTTATATCGAGTGAGACTTGTAGATTTCCTGATATTTGGAAGGAGTCATTTATTATTCCGCTTTTTAAAAAGGGTAGCAAATCGGATGTTTCCAACTACCGTGGCATTGCCAAACTTTCGGCAATACCTAAACTGTTTGAGAAAATTATTACGTCTTCTCTTCAACATCTATCCAGATCCACTATTTCTCCTTGTCAGCATGGTTTCATGAAAGGTCGTTCGTCGCTTACCAACCTTTTAGAATTGACTACCCTTGTACACCATGGCTTCCGTAAAAAGTGTCAAACTGATGTTATTTATACTGACTTCAGTAAGGCTTTTGATACGGTTGATCATTCTTTGTTTCTCGCGAAACTTAACATCATGGGTTTTTCACCAAAATTATTGGGTTGGTTAAAGTCGTATCTTATTGGCAGAACCCAAAAGGTGTCTTTTCGTTCCTCGATATCTAAAACTGTTCGAGTTACGTCAGGTGTACCCCAAGGCAGTCATCTGGGCCCACTATTATTTACATTGTTTATAAATGATTTGCCTTTGGCCTTGGCGCATTCACGCGTGCTCATGTTTGCGGATGACGTCAAGATTTGTTATTCCTATAATGATCCTTCTTTCCAACAGTACTTGCAATCAGATCTCGATGCGTTCTGTGATTGGTGCCACGTTAATAAATTACACCTTAATGCCTCTAAGTGTTCTTTTATGACTTTCAGTCGTTTGTCTCCGCTCCTAGCTCATTACTCTATTAAGTCTGTTCTGTTAGATTGTGTTCCATCATTCAAAGACTTAGGCGTTATGTTTGACCCTAAACTTTCATTTAATGTTCATATTTCTTCAATTGTCAACAGAGCAAGCTGCCTTCTCGGCTTCATTAAACGTTGGGCCAAAGAATTTGATGATCCCTATGTAACAAAGGTTTTATACACTTCGTTAGTTCGCCCTACTCTAGAATATTGCTCGCCAGTGTGGAACCCGCAATATGATGTTCACCAGCGTAGTATTGAATCGGTACAGAAGCAATTCCTAAAGTTTGCGCTACGCGGTCTAAATTGGGACCCGGGTCTTCGCCTACCTTCTTATTCTGATAGACTTCTTCTTATTAATCTTCCTTCACTTTATAACCGTAGGCTTGTTTTTGGCATTCTCTTTCTCCATAAACTAGTCAACGGCGAAGTCATTTCTACCAATTTACTAGATACGCTGTATTTTTGTGTTCCCTCACGTCGGACCAGAAACTTTTTTCCTATTCACCTTAGTAGATGTCTGACTAACTACTCTCTTCACGAACCTCTTCGTGTTCTTTGCCAATCTTTTAACAACCTTTCTCACCTTATCTCTCCTCATCTTTCTGTCACTTCTCTTCGCGCTATACTTTTTAATCATCTACAGCGAAACCAATGAAAATATTCTGGACTTGGATTGGCTGCAACTCATCCCTGGCCACATTGGCTGTGAATCGGGGCATAGCTGGCACCTTGTGCAAATAAAACACCTCCACCGGGCCGGGGATGTTTAGTTGTGTATAAAGCTAAGCTACCTTCTTTATTTAATTACTATCTGTCTTTAGCTTAAGCTTTTTCGTCGACTGCTGTGTTAGTTGACGTAAATAAATAAATAAATAAATAAATAAATAAAAGTCAATTTGGCTAAAAATTGCGACAAATTTTATATGTATATAACGTCATCCTTACAAGAAACTGTTTCTGATTAAATTAGTCATATTAATACAGAATACAACTCTACCTAACCTGCAGCTACCCATACAACGATCACATTGACCCTGAAGAACCGACAGCCTGTCAAAACATTAACTGCTGCATCAACTGCAAGGAAGACGGCGTAGCAAATTACCACCATACAACTGTAGACCGCAGATGCCCTACTTACATCAAGGAGAAGGAAATTCTCGCAATACGGATCCTGGAGAAAACCGACATAAAGTCAGCTCGCAATATTTACAACGAACGACATATCGCAGGCAACTCATCCTACGCAGCTATAACAAACAAAAAAAACCAACACAACCCAACCAACGTACCCTCCACACCCCAACGTAAGCAGACCACCTATGAAGACATGGATACATCCACCCCAGCAACACCCTCATCAAAACCTCAACCAACTAAAACTATTCACACAACTACATCTGCCAATATCGCTGAAGAGTTAAAGATTAAGGTAAGGTCTCAAAAAGTAATAACACCCTAAAGAATTAATTTAAGCCTCCGACAAAAAAAGTTAAGCCCTCCGATTCGATCTAATCAACTCAAGTACCTTTAACTTCCCCAACTTCCACTTTCAATAATGCTAAAAATAATCCAATGGAATTGTAACGGCTATATCAACAATTATGACCACCTCCAACTTTTAATCAAAGAATACAGACCCAAAATTATCAGCCTGCAAGAAACTCTTATTCACTCACTAAACAATATTCGCATACCACTGAATTATTCGATAATTCACGCAAACTCTTCATCCAACTCCTACGGCGGAGTAGCTCTCCTCATTCATAATTCTATTCATTTCCAACAGATAGACCTTAATAATGATTTTGACGCAGTCGGAGCATTAATACACACTAAAGTAAAGATTAAACTTATCTCCTCGTATATCCCACCCAACAAACACTTTGGAATCCATAACCTTAGAAACATGTTAGGGAATCCAAGAGACCACACCATCATTACTGGCGATTTTAACAGCTGGCATAACACCTGGGGTTCCCCGTCTAATAACGCTAAAGGGAACACTCTGTCGAGATACGTGACTCAGTCAAACCTTATCATTTTAAACGACGGATCACCCACCCACTTCTCAACGCACTCAACCTTCACCCATGTAGACCTGACTATCAGTACCCCTAACCTCACAACACACACCAAATGGAAAACAGAAACAGACCTATTTGGCAGCGACCACTTCCCCATTCATATTACACTTTTTGAGAATAACGCAACACCCCAATATACGCAACCGAGATTTTTAGTTGATTCAGCTAACTGGAAACTATTTAACGAACTAACAGACAAATTCCACCTAGAAAGACAGATAGGTACCAACATAAACTAAGAACTAGCAAACATAACGAAAATCATCAGACAAAGCGCAAATATGTCCATAGAACAGACCAGGCCATCTCTATCAATAAAAAAAACAGTTCCCTGGTGGAACAAAACACTAGAACAATTAAAAAAGAATAAAAACCAAGCTTGGTACCAACTCAGAAGATGCATTAGCCCTGAGAACATTATGAAGTTTAAAAAAACAAAAGCTCTTTTAAGACGAGAGATCAAACAATCAAAACGATCCTCTATACATACATTTACATCAGAAATTAATTCACATTCCCCTGTCTCCAAAATCTGGTCAAGAATAAACACCTTCTGCGGCAGACGGCTACGTCATGAGATACATTGTATATCATCTCCTACTGACCCCAATCTTAACATTGTGGACTTTCTCGTGCATTTGCCACCCACTGGTCAACAGCATCATCCGACCACAACTTTAGCCCAGCATTTCAGAGAAATAAAGCCAGAGCATTGACTGCAGTTATTAATTATGAACCATCCAACAATGCACTTCTCCTAGAGGTACCTATCACTCTTATTGAACTAAAATCCGCTCTAAACAGCCTAAAAGGTCAAACCCCCGGACTAGATCGCATATCATACTCTATGTTAAAAAACATAAATATTTCTGTCACTAAAAGACTCTTAAACTTGTACAACAATATCCTTATACAACACATACCCCAGCAATTTAAAACCAGCAAGATAATTCCCATCCTAAAACCACAAGGCAACAAGACGTCCATAAACTCATATCGACCGATTTCTCTTAATCCATGCTTATCCAAAGTGTTAGACAAGATCATTTCAAACCGGTTGTGGTGGCTTGCTAACAACAACAAGCTAATCGACAATCGCCAACTCGGCTTCCGAAAAGGCAAGTCGATATCTGACTGCCTAGCAGTGTTAGACTATCAGATTTCTTCGGCCTTATCAAAAAAAAATCATATGTCAATCATAAGCCTCGACTTTGAAAAAGCCTATGATAAAATAGGAATCCACACGGTGATAGACGAACTACACAAATGGAAGGTTGGCCCAAAAATCCTGAACTACATAAAAAACTTTCTAACGAACAGGAAAATAAAAGTGCAAGTAAACAATTCAACCTCAGAAAGTAAAACCTTACATAATGGAATCCCTCAAGGATCTCCCTTATCAGTCATCCTTTTCTTAATCGCATACAATAGACTTTGTCATACGGTATCCATCCACAAAGAATTCACCTTTTTCTCTTATGCAGACGACTTCACGATCGTAAAAAAGTTAAGGAAAAACTCGGCAACACCAAACATTAACCCTTTATTCGTAGATATTGAAAAATGGTGCGAATACTCTGGGGCTAAGCTTTCAGTCCCGAAATGCAATCACCTTCACGTATGCCGTAAAAGAAACTGCTCCATCCACACTGGATCACACAACTTCCCTCTCAACCAGTCCAACACGCTCAAAATTCTTGGGCTTACGATAACAAAGAACTACAGGTGGAATAAACACATTGAAAACCTCACTATGCAGTTGAATACAAGGCTCAACATTATCAAATGGTTATCAAACCAAAGATACAATTGTGACACCAAAACCCTAATTCTCACGTTCAAAGCACTTCTTATGTCAAAGATAGATTATTGCCTACCCTTCTACGGAAACAAACCTAAAGTACCCTCCTTAATACATAGGATTTTAAACATTTGTTCACTACATAGTATAAATGTCCACCCGATCCCATCTAGGAAACTCAGATTCCCCCCTTGGTTGTTTAACCCTAATGCATTAAACATGTCTTTACATAAAACTACTAAACCAAACACACACCCATCAATATTCCAGAAAAAATTCATTGAACTAAAAGACGTAATGAAAGAATTCAAGTTCATATATACTGACGGTTCTAAGTCAGACTCTGGTACCTCTTACAGCATAACCACCGAAACGGAAATCATAAAATATTCCCAATTACCCAACCACAGCTCAATCTTCACTGCTGAAATCTCAGCTATTTTAGACGCATGCTTACTGGCAAAACAATCAAACCGACATCATGCAATCTGCACAGACTCACTCTCAGCTCTAAAGTCGATCGAAAACATCAACAACCACAACTACTACTGTTCCACAATTCGAGACATCATATCCTACAAATATCCAAAATTAATACTAATATGGGTACCAGGACACACCAACATAGCGGGAAATGAAACAGCGGACAGAGCAGCACGCCAAGCTCTTCTCTACCCCTTGACATTTAAGAACAACTACAATACAAAAGACACACAAAAACTCCTAACAAAACTCTTCAAACAGTACAGGGACGAGCTATGGCAACAATCCTCCCCACACTATAGAAGAGCCAACTCCACAAAACTCTCAATAAGCGAATACTCCTCAGTTAATAATAGAGTAGACCTTATAAAATTTGCAAGAATCCGCCTGGGACACTCGGCACTCACACATAGTTACATACTAAACAGAGACCCCATACCAATGTGCCATTCTTGTAACACCACCCTAACAATTAACCATATAATCGCAGAATGCAGAGATCTTAATCGAGCAAGAACACAATTCCTGCACCCAAACCCCTACGAAACCATAGCTTACCCCTCCAACAAAAATATCACTGCACTAATCAAATTTTTAAAAGCAACCAACATATACCACAAAATATAAAACCCCCCCATAAATTTGAAAGATACAAAAAATGACTTGAATTATATGTAAATATTAAAGGTAATAAAATTATTAATATATAAGAACAACTACTGTAAATAAATATTTAAGTAGATTTAAACAAAAATCAATTAGTCCATTTGTTAGCTTAAGGCCTAGTAGCTATAGCTAGTAAGAAGATTGGCTTTAATTTACAATCACTGCCCAATCACAGTATAAATAAATAAATAAATATAATAATAAATAAAAAAACTATTTAAATTTATATCTTATCTGATGATCCTGTTGTAGACACCGTTCGCCACTGTTGTCCGCCAAGTAGAGTTGTCTGCCAATGGGTAGCGATAGTTTGCTCGCCTTTTTGTTTTATATTACGTCTCGATCAGCTGCTGTTGTCCAGGGCCTATGGGCTCAGCCGGTACCGGTGCCGGTCATCGCACCAGACTTCCTTCTATTGGCAATGTATGTTCTTCAGCGGCCTCTCCTTTGCAACTATCTTGTTGCTCTGCTGCTGTTGGTAGTTGCCAACTTGCAACTACATATAGTGTATATATACACTAGTTCACTTTTTTCGATATTAGGGCTTCGAATACGACACACACCAACTTATATATATATAATATATATAATTTTTACCTCCGCCGAAATTATTGCAGTTGCTCGACTAGCCAAACTGCTCTTATATACTCGGTCGCACGCACTTTTTATTTATTAAGCAATATTTTGCTTTTATATTATACTCTGTCTCTTACCACTGGTGGGGGAAAACAAGAGTTTTTTTTTTATTTTGCTACCTTTAGCTGATCTTAGCATTTACACTTGCATAAGAATCCACACTTTAAGGAGCTGATTCATTCTCTGAGTCTCTTACCACTGCACACTGGGCTGAATTGCCAAATAAGTGGCATAAAGTCGAAAACTTTGTGGAAGCAAATAATAATTATAATTATGTATATTCAAACTAGAGTCTTTTAATAGGAAAAATCGATGATCGCTTTTACGAAACATGCAACCCTGTCATTCTGATCAAGCTTCAAAGTCAGGTGATTAGTCAGCTGATGCCTGCGACAATATTGGCGGGAAATGTTTATTCACTTTGAGCGCTTGGCAAATTTACAGAAAAGAAAAATAAGATACTGTAAAAAATGGATTTTGGAGGCCAAGGTATGTAGAATGGATAAAACAAAACAATTTGGTGTTCAAACTGGATATTTGCCGTTGTTGCAAACTGGATATTTGGCCAATTGACGGAAATAAATAATAACAATATATATATAAAATTACATTACTATCACTAATACATAAAAAATATTAAAATTGTTGTACTTTATATGTAGTTTTCCACACTTTACTTTGTGATCACGTATACGCACTGTTGCCTTATATGGGCTATTGGGGTAGGCGTGGTCAACTGAACTTCAAACTTTGTTTCAATATTTAGAGTGCTATTCTTATCAAAGATACCAAGTTTCAGCTCGATATCTGCGTTATTCGACTTTATGCCACTTTCAGCTCAGTGTGCACTGGTGGGGGAAAACTACAGAGTTCCTTTTACTCGAAGGACCAAAATGAATAGGGATTCCCGGAGAGAAGGAAAATAACCCGATCTTCAAAATATGAACTGATTTTATTTACAAAAGTACGGAGTTTATATAGGAAATCTTAGGCTCTAGGAGGTAACAATTGTTCTTAAGGAGATCTTATTCTACCCTCTGGTTTTAACTTGTATTAGGGCTGTGGCCAACAGTTTTTGTTCTGCCATAACACAAGTATTTAATTTCGCCTGTTTTTCCTCAAAATGAAGAAGGGTATGGTGTCCCTTGCTTTTGCTTTAGTGCATCTCTTGTTGCTTGAATTCTTCAAGCATCGTGTACACAATTGAACCTTTTTGGCTATTTCCACCCTTTCTTTGGGTGTTAGCGCTTTGAACTTATAGCACAGAGGTGCGCTGTGCCCGGGACCTTGGCATATCGGACAACTATCTTTAAACACCGCAACCGTGTGTATTTTTGGCAACACCGGTAGTTCCCCTCTCACGGTAACATTCTCAACTTTTACATTTTTCTGATCGTGCATTTTTATTTCTAACACTGATACTGAATTCTGGACATCGAATTCTAAATCATCCATAGCATTTTTACATTTTGCATCTTTTGTCAACCCCCGGTAGGCCTGTAATTTCTCCCATAAATAATTGGTCTTATTAACATGTATTATGCATATCTCTGTTGAATTATCTGAAGTACGTAATTCTTTGGTTACTCTATCCAAATATTCCTAGAGCTGTCGGGCTCTATCCATAAATATCTCCTGGTTAACATTGGCGTTTTCAATACCTCGCGCCTCTACTTTGCTATCATCCAACTTTTCGAACATCGATACATCTGTCTCACTGTTTTCCGAATCACCAGTGCCCTGCTTGATTCTCCTGCTTGATTCTCCTTTGGCTATTAATCTGGCTGCCATATTTAAACCTTCCTCATACTTTCCATCTGTGAAATAGTAGTGTTGGGTTATTCCACTCTCTAGCATTTGGCTATGGTTACTAATCCATAGCTTCTTTATCTCACTTAGTTCGTTAAGAATCTTGCTAGTAAACTTACTAGCATCTAACTCTTCTAGCTTCTTAAATTTTTTATGCAACTCGTGTTGCTTCGCTAATAATTTTTCAGTTTTTGTGGGGAACATTTTTGTCTTATTCATATATTAGGATACCGGTATAAGTATATAAGTATATAATAATAAATAAAAAACTATTTAAATTTATATCTTATCTGATGATCCTGTTGTAGACACCGTTCGCCACTGTTGTCCGCCATGTAGAGTTGTCTGCCAATGGGTAGCGATAGTTTGCTCGCCTTTTTGTTTTATATTACGTCTCGATCAGCTGCTGTTGTCCAGGGCCTATGGGCTCAGGCGGTACCGGTGCCGGTCATCGCACCAGACTTCCTTCTATTGGCAATGTATGTTCTTCAGCGGCCTCTCCTTTGCAACTATCTTGTTGCTCTGCTGCTGTTGGTAGTTGCCAACTTGCAACTACATATAGTGTATATATACACTAGTTCACTTTTTTCGATATTAGGGCTTCGAATACGCCACACACCAACTTTATATTTTTATATATTTTTTACCGCCGCCGAAATTATTGCAGTTGCTCGACTAGCCAAACTGCTCTTATATACTCGGTCGCACGCACTTTTTATTTATTAAGCAATATTTTGCTTTTATATTATACTCTGTCTCTTACCACTGGTGGGGGAAAACAAGAGTTTTTTTTTTTATTTTGCTACCTTTAGCTGATCTTAGCATTTACACTTGCATACAAATCCAGACTTTAAGGAGCTGATTCATTCTCTGAGTCTCTTACCACTGGTGGGGGAAAACTACAGAGTTCCTTTTACTTGAAGGACCAAAATGAATAGGGATTCCCGGAGAGAAGGAAAACAACCCGATCTTCATTCGTTGAATTCAAAATATGAACTGATTTTATTTACAAAAGTACGGAGTTTATATAGGAAATCTTAGGCTCTGGGAGGTAACAATTGTTCTTTAGGAGATCTTATTCTACCCTCTGGTTTTAACTTGTATTAGGGCTGTGGCCAACACAGCCGTTCTGCCGTAACACAAGTATTTACTTTCGCCTGTTTTTCCTCAAAATAAAGAAGGGTATGGTGTCCCTTGCTGCACAATGAACAGACCATTTCATTAGTGCATCTCTTGTTGCTTGAATTCTTCAAGCATCGTGTACACAATTGAACCTTTTTGGCTATTTCCACCCTTTCTTTGGGTGTTAGCGCTTTGAACTTATAGCACAGAGGTGAGCTATGCCCGGGACCTTGGCATATCGGACAACTATCTTTAAACACCGCAACCGACCTTTTTTGGAACGGCTTTTTCTCGTCCTTTCTCATGGCACTTAGCGAGAAATATCTTTGCTCCAAGTATTCTATGACATCAGATAGCTTTTGAATTTCCCTTGTTTTTCTAATTTGGCTCTCATATAATTGCAGAGCCTCTCTGTCAAATTTCCTTAGCAGCAGTTGAGCGAATATTACGTTAACTTCATCGGACAAATTTGCTTTAATTTTAATTAAGTGTATTGACTCATTAATTATGTCAATCACTCCCTTTACACTTTTACACTTTTTGCGGATTCATTGTTGATCATCGGTAAATCAACGATCCGACTTAGTTGCTCGGAAAATACCCTCCGATTATTCTCGTACCGCTTGGTTAACAGTTCCCAAGCGGCACTATAATTGTCAGCTGATCCTGACAATAAATGAGCTACCATGCCCCTTGCTTCGCCCTTTAACGCGGATTTTAAATAATTGAACTTAAGAGCCAGACCTAAATCCTCTCTTTTTTCAATTAATTCCGTAAATAATTCCACAAACAGATCCCATTCTCTAGGTTCACCAGAAAACGTGGGTACCTGTATTTTTGGCAACACCGGTAGTTCCCCTCTCACGGTAACATTCTCAACTTCTACATTTTTCTGATAGTGCATTTTTATTTCTAACACTGATACTGAATTCTGGACATCGAATTCTAAATCATCCATAGCATTTTTACATTTTGCATCTTTTGTCAACCCCCGGTAGGCCTGTAATTTCTCCCATAAATAATTGATCTTATTAACATGTATTATGCATATCTCTGTTGAATTATCTGAAGTGCGTAATTCTTTGGTTACTCTATCCAAATATTCCTGGAGCTGTCGGGCTCTATCCATAAATATCTCCTGGTTAACATTGGCGTTTTCAATACCGCGCGCCTCTACTTTGCTATCATCCAACTTTTCGAACATCGATACATCTGCCTCACTGTTTTCCGAATCACCAGTGCCCTGCCTGCTTGATTCTCCTTTGGCTATTAATCTGGCTGCCATATTTAAACCTTCCTCATACTTTCCATCTGTGAAATAGTAGTGTTGGGTTATTCCACTCTCTAGCATTTGGCTATGGTTACTAATCCATAGCTTCTTTATCTCACTTAGTTTGTTAAGAATCTTGCTAGTAAACTTACTAGCATCTAACTCTTCTAGCTTCTTAAATTTTTTATGCAACTCGTGTTGCTTCGCTAATAATTTTTCAGTTTTTGTGGGGAACATTTTTGTCTTATTCATATATTAGGATACTGGTATAAGTATATAAGTATATAATAATAAATAAAAAACTATTTAAATTTATATCTTATCTGATGATCCTGTTGTAGACACCGTTCGCCACTGTTGTCCGCCAAGTAGAGTTGTCTGCCAATGGGTAGCGATAGTTTGCTCGCCTTTTTGTTTTATATTACGTCTCGATCAGCTGCTGTTGTCCAGGGCCTATGGGCTCAGGCGGTACCGGTGCCGGTCATCGCACCAGACTTCCTTCTATTGGCAATGTATGTTCTTCAGCGGCCTCTCCTTTGCAACTATCTTGTTGCTCTGCTGCTGTTGGTAGTTGCCAACTTGCAACTACATATAGTGTATATATACACTAGTTCACTTTTTTCGATATTAGGGCTTCGAATACGCCACACACCAACTTTATATTTTTATATATTTTTTACCGCCGCCGAAATTATTGCAGTTGCTCGACTAGCCAAACTGCTCTTATATACTCGGTCGCACGCACTTTTTATTTATTAAGCAATATTTTGCTTTTATATTATACTCTGTCTCTTACCACTGGTGGGGGAAAACAAGAGTTTTTTTTTTTTATTTTGCTACCTTTAGCTGATCTTAGCATTTACACTTGCATAAGAATCCACACTTTAAGGAGCTGATTCATTCTCTGAGTCTCTTACCACTGCACACTGGGCTGAATTGCCAAATAAGTGGCATAAAGTCGAAAATTTTGTGGAAGCAAATAATAATTATAATTATGTATATTCAAACTAGAGTCCCTTAATAGGAAAAATCGATGATCGCTTTTACCAAACATGCAACCCTGTCCTTCTGATCAAGCTTCAAAGTCAGGTGATTAGTCAGCTGATGCCTGCGACAATATTGGCGGGAAATGTTTATTCACTTTGAGCGCTTGGCAAATTTACAGAAAAGAAAAATAAGATACTGTAAAAAATGGATTTTGGAGGCCAAGGTATGTAGAATGGATAAAACAAAACGTTGTTGCAAACTGGATATTTGGCCAATTGACGGAAATAAATAATAACAATATATATATAAAATTACATTACTATCACTAATACATAAAATATATTAAAATTGTTGTACTTTATATAGTCATATATCCGACTCCAATACCCAATAACATATAAATATTTCGGCCCCTAAAATTCATAACGTTAAAGTAAACATCCGTTTTTATAAACAATTGTCCCCCTCAAAACCAAAGCGTATGAACGCTAATCCATAAAAATTAACATAAACAATCGAACACTTGAAGTAATAATTGTCCCCCTCAAAACCAAAGCGTATGAACGCTAATCCATAAAAACTAACATAAACAATTGAACACTTGAAATAATAATTGTCCCCCTAACAACCAAAGGCGTGAGAACGCTAACTCAGCACTTAAAATCGGACCAATCAAATCGTCGAAATATCAACCACGCCACCAAAGGGCTCCCAAATTTAGCTATAAATATAACCATAAGACATTTTTGTAATCAGTTCTAAGTTTTCTTTCAAATAATAAAGTACGTTGCTTTTAACTCACGAAAAATATCTTTTTTTTCCTTATCGAGAAAATCGAATATTTAATTGGCGCAGTCGGTAGGATTGGAAAAAAAGTTATTCTATCCGTGTTACATATAGAATTGTTATCTGTGTGTTACATAAAATTGGTGAATAACTATTGTAGTGAACTGTTATTCTATCCGTGCGACGCGTAGAATTGTTATCTGTGCGTTACATAGAATTAGTGAATAATCACTATAAAATAAATTTCCGATCCGACATCAAGAACTTACGGGTAGTGCTCAAAAGTCTACAACAGTGAAAAATATTTTCTGCCAACTGTGCGCGGAAGTATCAACTGTGTGTTGCAACCAAAGAAAAAAAATTTTACGCCAACTGTGCGCGAAAATATTAACTGTGTGTTACAACTATTAAATCCAGGAACAAAAACCGCCAACTTGTGTGCGAACAAAAAACCAAAATCCAAAATAAAACATAACCAAAACCCAGAAAATTAACAAAACAAAACACCACAAAAAACCCAGAAGATCAACAAAACAACACATCACTAAAACCCAGAAAAAAAAACAAAACAACACATCACTAAAACCCAGAAAAAAAAAAAAAAAAAAACCAAAACAAACCATCACTAAAACACAGAAAAAAAAAAAACCAAAACAAACCATCACTAAAACCCAGAAAAATCAAAAAAATTAAAAGAAATAAAATGGCTGTAGAACTCACCGAAGCCCACCTCAACCAAGCACTGTCTTCATTAAGACAGGTGGCAAATTACGATGGAGCTCCAGAAAATCTGACGTCGTTTATAAGGAGGATAGATTTTATTATGCACCTATATCCAACCAATGATATAAGGCAGCATAACATACTGTTCAGTGCAATCGAGATGCAGCTCACCGGAGAAGCACAACGACTCTCACAAATTGGACAATCTAACACCTGGCCGGAACTAAGGACACTCCTTATCAACGAATTAAAAACGCAGACCCCCTGTGAGGAACTTCTGCGACGCCTCTACAACACCAGCTACGCAGGAAATCTTCGTAAGTTTGTAACCGAATTAGAAGATAAGTCTTACATTATAACAAACAAATTAAGTCTAGAAAACGATGCGAATAACACCGCGCTTTATACAAACGCGTTAAATAACACCATAAAAGACGTAATAAACAAAAAATTACCCGATAGATTATTCATGACGTTAGCTAGATACGATATAACCACAGTCAGTAAATTGAAGCAAGTAGCTCAAAGAGAAGGGTTATACGAAAATAGTATAACAGAAATAAGAAAATCAAATCAAAGCCAAAATCAGAATCAAAAAGGTGGAAAAACTTTTGTACCCAATAGTACAATTCCGTCTCAAACAAAACAATTAGATACAATACCAAACCAAAAACTATTCCAAGAATTTCAACAAAAATTAAATATTGACAGGGCTCAAAATCCAATGAATAATCAACAGCAAAACAACTATTCAAAGAATAATGTAGCAAACCAGCCTACAAAAAGGCAAAGAGAAAGTAATAGTGGAATTAGCAAAATGGATACATCCGAAAATTTTCATCAGAATGCCTCGGATCAATCGGAAGAAGAGATAGAGACAAGTCCTTCATCAGAATAATGATGAACAATAAACCTTTGAGATGTGTAGTCGACTCAGGCTCTTCAATCAATATAATGTCCGAAAACTTTTTTAATTTCAAAACCTATTTAGGAGATTCCAAAATTCACATGATTGAAGGAGCAGTAGAACTAAAAGAAATTATTTTCCTTGCACCCAGCAAACTTTGTCCGACAGAACAAAAATTTTATATGCATAAATTTTCAAATAAATACGACATGTTGATAGGCAGAACTTTCCTAAAAGCCTGCAAAGCACAAATAAATTATGAAGAAGAATACGCAAAATTAGGAAACTATACATTTTATTTTAGAGATGTTGAAGAAATAGAAGAAGAACAAAACATAGAAGTTTTGGACCCACCCACAGAAAGGGACCCGGAAACAAATTTTGCGATTGAAAACGAAATAATAGAAAGCAATGAGTATAGACTCGACCATTTAAACAACGAAGAAACTCAAAAACTAAAAAAGGTCTTGTACGAATTCAGTGACATTCAGTATCGCGAAGGTGAAAATTTGACTTTCACGAGTACAATAAAGCACTCTATTCATACAAAACATGAGGACCCAATCTATAAACGACCATACAAATATCCCCAAATATTTGATATGGAAGTCAACAAACAAATAAATGAAATGATTGAACAGGGTATCATTCGAAAATCGAATTCCCCCTACTGTTCACCCATTTGGATCGTCCCAAAAAAAGGAGATGCTTCCAAGAAACAAAAATTCAGATTAGTCATTGACTATCGAAATCTAAATGAAGTCACAATAGATGACAAATTTCCAATTCCAGTCATGGACGAAATTCTCGACAAACTGGGAAAATGCCAATACTTTACCACCATTGATTTAGCTAAGGGATTTCATCAAATTCAAATGGATCCTGAATCTATTGCAAAAACAGCTTTTTCAACTAAACATGGCCATTACGAATACACACGTATGCCATTTGGTCTTAAAAATGCCCCGGCAACATTCCAAAGATGCATGAATAATCTTTTGGAAGACCTTATTTATAAGGATTGCCTTGTTTATCTGGATGACATCATTGTGTACTCCACTTCATTGGAGGAACACATACTATCACTCAGAAAGGTATTTAACAAACTAAGAGAAGCTAATCTTAAACTCCAACTTGACAAATGCGAATTTATGAAAAAGGAAACTGCATTCCTTGGTCATATAATAACAACAGAAGGTATAAAACCTAACCCAGATAAAGTCAAAGCAATTCAAAATTTTCCGATACCCAAAACTCCAAAAGAAATTAAATCATTCTTAGGATTATGCGGATTCTTCAGGAAATTTATACCCAACTTTGCACATATTGCAAAACCTTTAATTCTAGGATTAAAGAAAGGAGCTAAAATAAATATAAACGACCCAAATTATATTTCATCCTTTGAAAAATTAAAATATCTCCTTATGAATGATCCTATACTTGCATATCCCGATTTCAAAAAACCATTTTTCCTAACCACAGATGCTAGCAACATAGCTTTAGGTGCGTTCCTTTCACAGGACCATAGACCTATTTCTTATGGTAGTAGAACACTTAACGAACACGAACTTAATTATTCAGCTATAGAAAAGGAATTACTATCTCTTGTATGGGAAACCAAATATTTTAGGCCATACCTTTTCGGTAGAAAGTTCGAGATTCTAAGCGACCATAAGCCTTTAGTATGGCTCAACAATATAAAAGAACCAAATATGAAACTTCAAAGATGGAAAGTAAGACTAAATGAGTTTGATTACAAAATTAAATATTTACCTGGCAAAGAAAATCATGTAGCAGATGCCCTTTCCAGAGTTAAAATAGATGAAAACTTTTTAGGATCAACAGAAAGCACAGCAGCTACAATACATAGTGCTCACGAGGATAATGAAAACTACATTCCAATAGTAGAAAGACCCATTAATTATTACAACAGACAAATAGAATTCATTAGAGGTTCAGAAGACAAAGCAGAAATAACAACTTACTTTTACAAAACAAACATAAAAATAACATACAAAGAAATGACCAATGCTTACGCAAGGGATATAATCATAAGATATCTTTGCAGTAAGAACACTGTACTATATTTTCATAATGAACAAGATTTTCCCATATTCCAACAAGCTTTTATCGAAATAATACAACCAAACGCAAATACAAAAACCTCGAAATCTAGCATTAAGTTAGAGGACCTTCAAACGTTTGCACAATTTAAAGAAATAATCCTAAAACAACTTAAAGAATTATTACATCCAGGAATTGAAAAAATGATTAATTTGTTTAAAGAAAAATATTATTTTCCCGATTTTCAAAACCTAATTCAAAACATTATTAATGAATGCTCAGTATGCAATATCGCAAAGACAGAAAATAGAAATACAAAACTAACTTTTGAAATAACACCAGAACTTTTTAATATCAGAGAAAAATACGTCATGGACTTTTACATGATCGACAATTTACAATTCCTTTCATGCATTGACATTTACTCGAAATTTGCAACACTTGTAGAAGTAAAGTCTAGAGATTGGTTAGAAGCCAAGAGAGCAATTATGAAAGTATTCACTGAAATGGGCAAACCAATAGAAATAAAATCAGACAAAGATTCAGCATTTCTGTGTATAGCACTAAAAAATTGGCTACAAGAAGAAAATGTAAAGTTAGAAATCACATCAAGTAAAAACGGCATCTCAGATGTAGAAAGATTCCATAAAACAGTAAATGAAAAACTCAGAATTATAAATAGTGAAAATGACATCGAAGATAAATTACTTAAATTTGAAAAAATTCTCTACGTATACAACCATAAGACGAGACATAAAACAACTAACCGAACACCAGCGGACATTTTTATCTATGCAGGATCCCCCGACTATAATACCCAAACAAGAAAAATACATCAAATAAACAATTTAAATGAAGATAGACACGACTTCGAAATCGACACTAGATTTAAACAAGCACCATTAGTAAAGTCAAAAACGACAAATCCATTCAAAAAGACCGGAGAAATAAATCAGTTAGACGAGAAACATTTTGAAGAAAGAAATAGAGGACAAAAAGTTACACACTACAAATCAAAATTCAAGAAGAAAAAGAAAGTTAATAAAAGCAAATACGACAATTAATTAATTACAGGTCAACAACTCAAGATGACTTTTTTATGCATCATGCTATTCTTAACATTAAAATCAACATGCAGTCAATCCATTGACATAAACCCAGTAAAAGCACCAAACAGTTACTTAATATTTAAAACAGGAACCATGGACTTACCGACAAACTTTGAATATCATTATTTAAAAGTGAATTTAACTCTAATAGACATTACATATAATAATTTAATGCAACAAGCACAAGAATTTAAAAACCTAATCCATATTCAATACTTAACAGAAAAACTAAGTAGGGAAATTAATGGAATACACATTGTAAAACGTAACAAACGAGGACTAATTAACGGAATTGGTTCAATATACAAATATCTTTTTGGTACTCTTGATCAGGAAGATAAAGATGAATTAGAAGAAAAAATAAATAATCTTGAAAGCAATAGCGTACAAGCAAACGAACTAAATTACGTAATAGACACTGTTAATAAAGGTTTAGAAGTAATAAACAGCCTCAGGGAAGAAAAAGAAAAAGAAGTAAGATTAGAAGTTCTAATCTTTAATTTTGAGCATTTCACAGAATACATTGAAGACATAGAAATGGGCATGCAGCTCACTAGATTAGGAATTTTCAACCCAAAACTTTTAAAACATAATCACTTAAGTCATGTTAATTCGGAAAAACTATTGAATACAAAAACTTCCACCTGGCTTAAACCAAGTTCAAACGAGATATTTATCATTTCAAACATTCCTCAAGAAGTAATAAAAACCCCTATCTTTGAGATACTTCCTTATCCAGACGAGAATAAAAATATTTTGACAGAAAATTCATACGATAAATACTATTTTAATAACAACACTTTGTTCAATAAAAACACAAAACAAATAGAAACTAACGAATGTATAATAGGCATTTTAAATCAAATCCCAACCACTTGTAAATACACTAAGACATATAAGAATTTTCAAACTAATTACATTGAACCAAACATAATTGTAACATGGAATCTACCAAAAACTAAACTTAATCAAAATTGCGTAAACAACGAATTAATAATAGAAGGCAATAACATAATAAAAATTTACGATTGTGCCTTACAACTAAACGAAATATCAATAATAAATTCATTGTTTGACTATAGCCAAAGCATTTATGTAACAAACAATATCACCAGGCTAGAACCTATTTCCTTTATTCAAACAAAAGAGATAATTAACGAACATACGAAATATTATACTGCATTTCAAACTATTACATTAACCACTTTTATAATTACTATAATAAGTTTGATTACATACTTAATCTATAAGTTTAAGGCAATGCCACAAAAATTAATTATTAAGCATTTCCGATCAAATAACAATCGTGGTCCCACAGACATAATCGAAACCCCAATTGTTGAAAAAATCGAGTCCCAAATTATAAACAAAATTGATACTCCAATATTTACAGCTGAGAAAAACCCCTCGCTATATCCCAATGTATCCGCCTGAGGACAGGCTATTTTCTTTAGGATGGGGGATTCATATATCCGACTCCAATACCCAATAACATATAAATATTTCGGCCCCTAAAATTCATAACGTTAAAGTAAACATCCGTTTTTATAAACAATTGTCCCCCTCAAAACCAAAGCGTATGAACGCTAATCCATAAAAATTAACATAAACAATCGAACACTTGAAGTAATAATTGTCCCCCTCAAAACCAAAGCGTATGAACGCTAATCCATAAAAACTAACATAAACAATTGAACACTTGAAATAATAATTGTCCCCCTAACAACCAAAGGCGTGAGAACGCTAACTCAGCACTTAAAATCGGACCAATCAAATCGTCGAAATATCAACCACGCCACCAAAGGGCTCCCCAATTTAGCTATAAATATAACCATAAGACATTTTTGTAATCAGTTCTAAGTTTTCTTTCAAATAATAAAGTACGTTGCTTTTAACTCACGAAAAATATCTTTTTTTTCCTTATCGAGAAAATCGAATATTTAATTATATGTAGTTTTCCACACTTTACTTTGTGATCACGTATACGCACTGTTGCCTTATATGGGCTATTGGGGTAGGCGTGGTCAACTGAACTTCAAACTTTGTTTCAATATTTAGAGTGCTATTCTTATCAAAGATACCGAGTTTCAGCTCGATATCTGCGTTATTCGACTTTATGCCACTTATTTGGCAATTCAGCCCAGTGTGCACTGGTGGGGGAAAACTACAGAGTTCCTTTTACTTGAAGGACCAAAATGAATAGGGATTCCCGGAGAGAAGGAAAATAACCCGATCTATGGGCTCAGGCGGTACCGGTGCCGGTCATCGCACCAGACTTTCTTCTATTGGCAATGTATGTTCTTCAGCGGCCTCTCCTTTGCAACTACATATAGTGTATAGTAGTTCACTTTTTTCGATATTAGGGCTTCGAATACGCCACACACCAACTTTATATTTTTATATATTTTTTACCGCCGCCGAAATTATTGCAGTTGCTCGACTAGCCAAACTGCTCTTATATACTCGGTCGCACGCACTTTTTATTTATTAAGCAATATTTTGCTTTTATATTATACTCTGTCTCTTACCACTGGTGGGGGAAAACAAGAGTTTTTTTTTTTTATTTTGCTACCTCTAGCTGATCTTAGCATTTACACTTGCATAAGAATCCAGACTTATTCGACTTTATGCCACTTATTTGGCAATTCAGCCCAGTGTGCACTGGTGGGGGAAAACTACAGAGTTCCTTTTACTGGAAGGACCAAAATGAATAGGGATTCCCGGAGAGAAGGAAAATAACCCGTCATATTCTTCATTCGTTGAATTCAAAATATGAACTGATTTTATTTACAAAAGTACGGAGTTTATATAGGAAATCTTAGGCTCTAGGAGGTAACAATTGTTCTTAAGGAGATCTTATTCTAGTACGACTCACAACCACGTATTCGGGGGTTGAAAAATTATTATTATTTTGGGCACGGCGTCGGCCACTTGACATCCTGCCGTTGTGATCGTTTTGGGTTAGTTTACAATTACAAGTGTTTGTTCCCACAACGTGTGTGGCTGATTGTAATTCTAGTCATATGCTAGGCTAGTTGTTTGTGACAAAAGTAGTTGTATTATATTTTCTTTAGTGCATCTGATTTGGTGAATCCGCTTCAGATGGACACGATGCTTATTCTTAAACTGATGAAGCCTCTTCAGCAAGTCCTTTACTTCCTGCAGATCCCTTGTGTTGGAAAAAGATTGCTCATATAGTGCGTGGTTGAATCTATCCAATTTTCTTGTCATATGAAACATTATGACAGCATCTGACGATTCCATATTGACGCCTACATTTTTTAAGGCTTGCAATGACTTAAAAATGTTATCATGCAAGTTCTTTATAGAAGCTGCGTCATTTCCCACATTTGGATGATCAAACAGCTTTGCCAGTATGGCTGTTACTAGAACTCGTTTGTTATAAAAACGTTCCTGCAACACTGACCAAGCAATGTTGTAATTGGCTTCTGTTAATTCCAGGTGCCGTATCAATCTCTTGGTTGCAAAGCATACAAATACTGCAATGTACGCTTTGTCGGCACGTTTTCCTCGAACCTTATAGTGGATCCAGAATGGTCCACAATAGTCTACTCCGGCATTGAGAAAGGGTCTGTTCTGAGATACCCAATGCTCAGGTAAGTCGCCCATGACTTGTTTAAAGAACTGAGGGCGGTACTTGATGCATACTACGCTGCCCTGGATCACATTCCGGACCATCGGTTTCACCTTAATGATGTGGTACTGTTGCCGAGCTATTCCGCGTAGTGCCTCATGTCCACAATGAAGATTATCTTCATGAAGTTTGTATAATTTCATTATACGGCAAGAGATATGGATTCCTTGTTTTCGTTGATATTTGTGCTTGTTGTAGCCGAGTTGCTACTCGTATGATTGAATGTTCATCCAGTATTAGTGGCAATGTTGCCACCGTGCTTTTGCGATCTGTCGGTTGATCAGGTCATTTCGTTAAGTGCCGTAATTCATATGCAAATCCTGTTTCTTGAATTTGCTTAATGATCACTCTCCGTGCTTGGTCCAACTCTTCCAACTCTAACTGAGCCGTTGGTTTCCTGTTCTGCTTGTGACAAAACCGTAGCACATACGCCACTATTCGCTGAAGCTGGTAAAACGAATTTCTGTGATTTACCGTATATATCCATTCACTCTTGTTGTTTGCCGTGGCAGTCACCATGCTGAATACCTTGGTTTTCTTCTCAGCGGTATCTATCGTGTGCTCTGTAGGCTTAAATGGTGCTGGCCAGCCACGTTGTGGTTGTGGATCGAACTCTATCCGTGAGTTCAGCTCCAAGTACAGCTGCACATAGTTCCAGCCGGGGCAGTGTCTGTTTTTCCAGGGGAGCCACTCTCGACTTGGCGCATAACAATCTGACCGAAATCTGGCCATTTTTATAAGTTGATCGGACATAAACTGCCGCACCATACGCCTTTTCTGATGCATCAACAAATGTATGCAGTTGTTCCTTTGTAGTGGGGACCTTGCCATCAAAAATATGCCTTGGAATTTTCATGTGGTTTAGTGCCTGTACATCCTATCGCTTCCCATTGCTTCTCCAAATACGGCGGTAGGTCACCATCCATCTCAATTCGTTCACTAGCAACATGTTGAAGAAACATTTTCGCTCTTACCACTACCGGTGCGAACAGTCCTAGAGGATCGAAGATTTGACTTAAGATAGCACCACTCGTCTGGTTATTCCTTTTGTATGTCTTTGAGCCTTTCCACATAATTGGTCTTCTTTGGGTGCCCATATGATTCCCAATGTTTTGACACTTGTTTGTTCCAGTGTGTCACCGAGATTGATGTCAGCAATCGTATCTTCCATTGGAATTTCCTTTAGAAGTTGACTGCTATTTGAACACGGTTTTCGTAAGTTGAAACCCTTAGGTCTCAAGATTTCTAGAAGCTCTTGTCTTATTTTCAGGACTTCTGGTAAACTGTCTGCTCCTGTGAGACAATCATCAACATAAAAGTCATTTTTTAATGCTGATGCTGCAGACGACAATTTTTCCATGTTTTTCAGTGCCAAATATTCCAGACACTTTGTCGCTAAATACGGGTGTTGAGTTTGGCGCTAAGGTTCGATGTTTTAGCGGGCCCACAAGAAAACACTCCACTTTTCACGTGATACTTCATTTATTTCTTCCACGTGTATTTCTTATGCTAATAGGTGTGTGTATGGTGTGTGTGCGTGTATGCGAGTCGTTATTATGCGTTTGCTAGCCGTTTAATTGTAAGCGAGCCGCTATAAATTAATCGCTCGCGGTTGTAACCAAACTGTAACAAGCATAGAACCTAACATGTAAGCTTAAAGCGCAAGATGCAACGGTTAATTTCCCAGCACGTAGGCTGGCGCTTAAGAATAAGTATGAAAATGAAAGAGAATGAGTGATATGGGTTAACCCATTGGTGGCTGCGTCGGGTGTGCTGGGCAGTTAGCGAATTTCGGCGGCAACATTACCCCCCCCCCCCTTTGATTGTTTGCTTGGCTATACCTATTGGCCATCTATTTCGGGGCAGAGTCTCGTCCAATATTACAACGACGTCTCCAGCTGCTATTGGTGGTCTCTTCGTAAACCATTTTCCTCACCTGGCTAAATCTGGGACGTATTCGCGTACCCATCGTCGCCAGAATTGATCGGCGAATTCTTGTACAGCTTGCCACATGTGCTGCACGGTATGTGTGGTTTCGAAGACTGGTTTATAGCCGCTTGCTGATCCTAGTAGTAGGTGGTTAGGGGTGATAGCCTCGTCGTCTTTGCTGTCCAGAGAGACAAAAGTAAGCGGTCTGGAATTTAGGATGAATTCCATTTCCCAGAGTGCGCTTTGTAGGCCCTCGCTGGTGAATTTTCTCGCTGGGCAGATTGCGTAGAGTACAGTCTTGACGGAACGAACAAGTCGCTCCCATGCTCCTCCCATATGAGGAGCGGCTGGTGGATTAAATTTCCATTTGATGTCATCGAACGCCGGTTGCACGGCGTTGAAGTTGATCGTCTGCGCTTTGTCACAGATAATCTTTTCAGCAGCTTTGAAGTTAGTGCCATTGTCGCTGTAAATTTCTCTCGGGGTCCCGCGCCGATTGATGAAGTTTCGGATGCACATTATGCACGATGCAGTGTCCAAAAAGCACGCCAGTTCTATATGCACTGCCCGTATGGTTAGGCAGGTGAAAATAACGCCCCATCTTTTTTCGCTTCGCCGTCCTACAGCAACCAAGAAGGGCCCGAAGTAGTCGATACCGACGTAAGTGAAGGGACGTTGGTAGGCAGCCAGCCTGGCGATGGGCAAGGGAGCCATTTGCTTTGAAACAGGCATGGCGCTCTCATTTTTACAGCGTTGGCAAGACTTCCGCATGCCTTTGTATAAGACTCGTAGGCGTGGTATGTAAAACATGCCTCGAATCCTGTTAATACACGTCTCATGGGATGTGTGGTGCATTTCCTGATGATACCAGTTCACTATGAGCCGAGTAATGTGGTGCCCATATGGGAGCAGTATTTGGTTTTGGCCGTTTAGGTTTTCTGCTCGCCCTCGGGTACGTAGGAGCTGGTTTTCATCTAGAAAGATATTCAAACATATGAGTTTAGAATTTGTTTTTAAAGGTTTACCTCTCGTTAAGTTGCGAATTTCTGGGTTGAATTCAGATGACTGCGCATGCCGCAGTAGGAGTGTGCGTGCCTGCTGAATCATCTCGTAAGACACCTCTATAGGTGGCGATGCCTTCTTCTGTTTCGCTTTCAGTTTCTCAATATAGAGAATAAAGCGCGCTAAAGCTCGATATAGCCTGCGCCAGTCGGAAAAATATTAAGTTTTAGCTCCATCGGCGAATTGTCGATGAAGAGTACGTTATGCCTGACTTCAGCATTGTTTGGTGGCCCCAAATCATCGCATTTTGGCCACTCGTGTTGATCCTGCAGCAAATAGTCTGGACCGTGTAGCCAAGTTTTATATTTATTGGCGTTGTTTGTTTTAGTAGCAAGATCTGCAGGGTTAAGGTTGGTTGGAACCCAGTTCCATTGGCTAACGTTTGTGAATTCCAGTATTTCGCCCAAGCGGTGCATGACGAATTGCTGAAATTTTCGTGGATCCATACGAAGCCATTTGAGAACAGTCTTTGAGTCGGACCAATAACAACTCGAGTTAATTGACAAACTTGGATTGCGTTGTATTCGGTTACTCAGCTTTGCTCCGATAACTGCGGCCTGCAGTTCCATCTGTATCCGAAGGTAGCAGACTGCTGCGTATGCCAATTCGCTGGCGTCAACGAACGTGTGTAACTGGACATCATGGATTTGATCGCTGCTGTTGAAATAACATCTCGGGATGGTCAATCCAGCGATTGTTGTAAGGATCCGTTTCAATCGTATCCATTTGGGTAACAATGCGTCTGGCAAACCAGTATCCCAGCCAATGCCGCTTCTCCAGACTTCTTGCAGTAGGATTTTCAGCTCTATTGTAAAGCTTGAGATGAAGCCGAGTGGGTCGTACATTGACATAAGTACTTGCAAGAGCTCGCATTTGGTTGGTGTTTTGTCGCTGTCTAAAACGTTGCGCTACAGCCTGGCGAACTTGCAGATGAATGTGAATACGTCGGAGTTCGGCATCCAATATAAGCCGAGTACCTTTTCTGTTGCGGTAATTTCGACAGCTTCGGGGAGTAGCGAATCGCTCTTCGTATTCGTAGGACCTCCTTTGAGTTCGAAGACCAATTGCGTATGCGGAAACCACCTGCTGCATGGATGTCTCTGACTTGAGTTGCGATGTTTCCGACTTCCACGTAGTTGTCGCCGCTGTATATAAAATCATCCACGTAGTGGTAGTCGTTCATGGCTTGTGCTGCTTGAGGGTACTGTTGGCAGAATCGATCTGCATTTTTGTCACGAATAAAGTGTGCAATGCAGAGTGCGCAATTGATTCCGAAAGTAAGCGCTTCCATAACATAGACGTTAGGCTCTTGCCTCTCGGATTTGCTGTCGAACCACAGAAACCTTTGCGCATGGGTGTCTGCTGGTCTCACTCGGATCTGGTGGAACATCTCGGCGATATCGCCACAGGTCGCCACTCGGAATGAGAGTAAGAGGTCAAACAGAGAGTTTAGGAGATCTGGACCACTCCAGATGTAGTCATTCAGGGCCTTGCCGCCGGATTGGGCGGCTGCATCCCATACAAGTCGGACCTTCTCTGGTTTATTTGGATTTTTAGTTATGAAGGTTGGTAGATACCATGTCCGTATGTTTGGTGCAGCTATCTCCTCCGGCGTCAGCATGCGAGCATAGCCCTATTCGACGAGGTTGTCGATTTGCTTGGTGATTTGCTCCTTTTACTGTGGTTGTCGGGAAAATTGCTTTTGTAGGCATTTAAGCCGTTTTAGTGCGTTTGCGTAGCTATCAGGTAATAAAACTTCAGGATCTTTCCACATTAGACCGACCTCGTACCTGCCATTCTCCAAGGCGGTAGTAGATTCAAGTCTGGTTAGAGCTTGAGTTTCTTCTGGTGATGAAAGCGGTTTGGCTGTGGTAGCGTCTAATGAGAACGCTTGTTTGATGATCTCATGCAGCTTGGCGTCTGCGTCTCTGGATCCACACATGTGAACGCTGACATTAGCTCTAGTGGCCCTTGATGGCGCGGAGCTTTGTAGTGCCCATCCAAGTCGTGTCTTTGACGCTATTGGTTGGTGCCACGCCCCCTCTTTGATTTTAAGGGGTACGGCGAGGTTCCAGTTATTTGTGCCGATTAGGATGCTTGGGCGTGCGTTGGTGTATGATGCTATCGGTAGTCCATCTAAGTGGGGGAATTCTTTGGCGAGAGCCCTTATGTCGATAGACTGTACAGGTAGATCCAGGGTATCTACACTGTGAACCTCTTCCAAGTAGAATTGATTGCCATTATGTGGATTGGCAACCGTAAGCGTGACACGTTCCGATGCATTTTCTTCGCGCGTTGTATCGTTGGTCCATTTTAGGTACAGTGGATCTGGAACGCCTTTTAAGCCGAGTTGCTTAAAGACCTTGTTGTCGATGAGCGTTAGTGCCGATCCCTCATCTAGAAATGCAAAAGTGTTAGTGACTTTCGTTTTATTGATGATTTGTATTGGAATGAGACGGAAATATGTTGAGCCAGACTCTCTGGATCGCTGGGTGTGCTTGCCCTCCGGCGTATGCACGTTGGTGACCATAGCTGGTTTGTTTGGGCTGCTGGATTTCGCAGCCTCTGGTATTGGCTGCATCTCGTGGATCAATGGGTGATGTTTGCTTCGGCAGCCTCGGATGCCGCAAACCTTTTCACGTTGGCACTTTTGGTGATGACGGTTTAGGCATTGTTGGCAGAGCTTGTGATTTTTCAGAAAAGACATCTTTCGTTGATGTGGCGTGGCTTTGAACGATGGGCAGCTGTGTATTTTGTGCCCAGGTTCGTTACATACGACGCACGTAATTTCCTTGACCTGCTCTTTAGGTGCCTCTGTGTGATGATTTAGGCTTCCGCTCTTCTTATGGTAAAGCGGCGATGTTACCTGGCTTGCTGCTTCAGCTATGTCGTAGATCCATTTGCTAAAAGATTCCATTGATGATATCTTGTGTCTTTGGAAAACATTGCCCACTGCAGCTTCAATTGTGTGTGGAGTTTCTCTAGTAGCTCTTGTACGAGCATTGGGTTCTGCATGTAACCTGTGAGTCCACATGCTTCCATCGTTGAGTAGATGTTTCGTACACACAGTGCGTATTCGATAAGTGGTTCAAGCGTATCTTTTATTGCGGGTAGTTGCCGCGTTTTTTGCAGTAAGTTGTGCAAAATATGCTCTGGCCGACCGAAACACATACGTAATGTTTGTATGATTTTAACTAACTCACGTGCTTTTCCTAGCTAGCCTAAACTAGCTTGCAGGCGCATAAGATTTTCTGCATTCGTATACCCAGCGATTTCCGTACTTGTCTGAAAACTACTGTAGAATAGAGGCCAGTTCTGAGGATTGCCATCAAATGTTGGAAGCTCTTTCGGTATCGCTTGACGGGCTGCAAGTTGTGCCGCGCTTGGTATTGCTGTGTTTAGGTCTATGTCCATTCGCACTTTACTTTCTGGATAGTACGATGCAGCCCTGTTTTGAGTATTTGTGAAATTCCAGGGCGCCATCGGCGTAGCACTTAGGTGCGGTTGTTCGCGTGTCGTAGCACGCGTGTTGTTTGAGGTTAGGAACGGCAGCTACGGTGCCTCGTGATCGTAATGCCACGTGTCACGCACAGCTGAGTGTGTGACCATCGCTTTTTGTTTGGCAGAAGAAAAGATAGGAACAGCCGTCCTAGCTGTGTCCGGGAATATTTTTGGTGTGCATAGTCCAAAGTCCCGATCCGGTTCTGGTAGCGGCCCCGTTGGTTTTGCTGGTGACGAAGTAGCCTGAGGTTCGCCTGCTCGTGTGGTATTTCCGAGGTTCTGCAGGGCGTTGCTCAATATGGTTGTGATGACTTCCGATGACACGTTGACGCAGTCGCAGTTCCAGCTGTTCTCAGATTTCTCGTCAATTACTCCAACGCAGTCGAAATGATACCAGGAACAGCATCGATTGCATTGCACCATGCGGTCATTGTCTTCCTGCATGCATTTCTTGCAATGATATATTCCACTTGATAAGTCTTTTGTTGCCATGGTTTACCAATGAGTTTATACTTTTAAGCGATGTTGATTAGTTATGTGACCTATGTAGGTCGTAAACGGTTGACCGGTGAGGTTATGTATCACAATTTAGTGATTGGTTATGCAATCATCGAGGTTAACCCTTATATGATTGGCGTGTAGAACCGTGGGTTGACCCGTCGAGTTGAGTTAAACAATTAACTTTTTCGGTTCATTTAGTGGTTTACCACTGTTAGATTAATTTATAGAATTAATCTGTAGAATTAATTTTTAGAATAAATCTGTAGAATTAATTTTTAGAATTAATTAATAGAATTGCCTTTATTCTGTAGAATTAATTTATAGAATTAATTCCTGCCATAATTTATAGAATTGTTGAGTTTGGCGCTAAGGTTCGATGTTTTAGCAGGCCCACAAGAAAACACTCCACTTTTCACGTGATACTTCATTTATTTCTTCCACGTGTATTTCTTGGGTACATGTCATAACGCCCAGTGTCATAAGGCCCATGGGCTTTATGTCGCAAAAATGTGTGTCTTAGCGCCCATGGGCGCTAAGACACTTTTAAATGTGAACTAGCGCCCACTCCAAAAACGAAATAGCGCCCGAGGGCGCTACGACACAATTGAAGAATATTCAATAAAATATTTAAAAAATGTAATTGTTTGCCCTTTAATCGTGTCATAACGCCCATAAAAAAGTGAAATAAAGTCCGGCGTGCTTTATGTCACATTTAAAAGTGTCATAAGGCCCGTGGGCTTTATGTCGCAAAAATGTGTGTCATAAGGCCCAAGGGCCTTATGACACTGGGCGTTATGACATGTACCCTTATTTCTTATGCTAATAGGTGTGTGTATGGTGTGTGTGCCGTATGCGAGTCGTTATTATGCGTTTGCTAGCCGTTTAATTGTAAGCGAGCCGCTATAAATTAATCGCCCTTACTCGCGGTTGTAACCAAACTGTTCTGTCCGCCGCTTAGTAACAAGCAAAGAACCTAACATGTAAGCTTAAAGCGCAAGATGCAACGGTTAATTTTCCAGCACGTAGGCTGGCGCTTAAGAATAAGTATGAAAATGAAAGAGAATGAGTGATATGGGTTAACCCATTGGTGGCTGCGTCGGGTGTGCTGGGCAGTTAGCGAATTTCGGCGGCAACAACGGGGCTGACGTGGTTCCATAAGTTACCGTCTTTAAACGATCAAACTTTAGTTCTTGACTTTGATCCTCTCTGCACACAATCATCTGATTAAATTGATAGGCAGGGTTTATCCAAACTTGACGATACAATTTTTTAATATCTGCCGTGAACACATATTTGTGTGTCCTGAACCGCAGAAGAATTGAGAAGAGTTGACTGTGTACAACTGGTCCAGGATATAAAATGTCGTTCAGTGATTTTCCTGATGACGTTTTGCGTAATGCATCAACTACTCTTAGCTTGGTGGTGGTACTTTTTGGTTTTAGTACACAATGATGCGGTATAAAGTAATGGTTCTTGGGAATTTGTTCTACCATTACCTGCTTCATATGTCCAAGCTGTTCATATTCTGACATAACTTTTACATACTCCTTTTTTATGTCAGGGTTCATTCGCCTCTCTAACGACATGAATCTTCTTATGGCTACTTCCCGAGATTCTCCAAGAGATGAAGCCTCTTCAGCAAATAGAAGCTTTACAATTAGTCGATTGTCCGCCGCCGTGTGTAGGTTATCGAGGAAGAATTTTTCACAATACTCTTCCTCCGGACTCCTGTACCTTTTTATTGGCTCTAGTGTGTCTAGCTGCCAAAATCTTTCTAGTGATTCCTCTGGATTCGTCATGCCTACCATACATGTGATTGAAGCTGACGTTGACATATTAATTCTGCCAGCAATAATCCATCCAAACTCTGAGTTTTGTAATGTTGGACGGTTTCGATTGCCCCGTCTCCTTTCTGGTAGCAGTATAGCATAGTGATCATCAGCTCCCAACAGAATATCAGTTTTTCCTGGTTTATCAAATGTTGGGTCCGCTAATTGAATGTTGTCTGGTAATGTGGCTTTCTGCGTTATTTGTTCTGTGGGCTGGTCACCTATTATGTGTGGCAATACAAATGCCTCAACTAGCATTGCGAACTTGTTGTATCTTGACCTTTCAACCAAGCTTACTCGCGCCTTGCTTATCTGTGGTTGACCACTCACTCCATTTATGTGCACATGAGTCTCGCTAATTTTTAACGATTATTTCTTTACCAGTCTCTCTGAGACGAGATTTACTTGTGAGCCGCTATCCAGGAGTGCTCGAAATTCTCATTTCCTTTCATTGATCCCTTTTACCAATACCTTGGCCGTTGCCAACAGGGTGTATTTTCTGCCAATTCCATATGCAGAAGCTGCAGACGCAGACGTAGCAATTTGGTTTCCTGTTTCTAAATGCAACATTGTGTTATGTTTTTTATCGCATTTAATGCATCCCCTCCAAGAGCAATTTTTTGCAATACAAAAGCAATTGAAACACAATTTGTGTCTCTGCACCCAATTAAGCCGCTCTGCTGCGGATTTGACTTTGAACTTTTCACATTGAAGAGTATGTGCTTTGCTCTTTCGCAGAAAGAACACAAGGTACTGTTTGTCCCAGATGCTGTTGCGCATGTCTTCCTTGGATTTGGTTTGTCAATGCTGCGATTTTCGTTTCTTGGGTTCCCAATCGCCTCTAATGTTAGGAAGCGCTGTTCCAAGAAGGATAAGAAGTCCTTTACTTCCTGCAGATCCCTTGTGTTAAAAAGAGATTGCTCATATAGTGCGTGGTTGAATCTATCCAATTTTCTTGTCATATGAAACATTATGACAGCATCTGACGATTCCATATTGACGCCTACATTTTTTAAGGCTTACAATGATTCAAAAATGTTATCATGCAAATTCTTTATAGAAGCTGCGTCATTTCCCAAATTTGGATGATCAAACAGCTTTGCCAGTATGGCTGTTACTAGAACTCGTTTGTTATTAAAACGTTCCTGCAACACTGACCAAGCAGTGTTGTAATGGGCTTCTGTTAATTCCAGGTGCCGTATTAATCTCTCTGCTTCTCCAGAAAGGTTTGATTTTAAGTACCACATTTTCTCTATCGTGGATACATTTGACTCATGAACCCCTTTTTTATAGATGTCATGAAATTGTTGCCATTTCAGATAGTCCCCATAAAATTTTGGAATGGTAATTTTGGATAGTTGCAATGATTGTATTGATTGCAATACAGGTGGTGATTGTATCACTACATTTTCTGCTGGTGTCACACAGAATTTCAGCAATGTATTTTCTGCGGCCATAAACGTAGCTATATTATATCCGGCTTCGGTTGGATTTTCAGCTAGCCGATGAATCTCATAATGGATTTCTTCAATTTGCATCCATAATTTGTCGACTACCGATTTGTAAGTCATTTTTTCTTTAGGCACAATTTGTCTTAATGTCCTGGACAATGAATCCAGCAAAGCACTTTGCTTGCGCACCAGTGGTTTGATCACGACTCGCTCTTCCTCTCGTTGGCGAGCTTGTCTCTCTAGTTTTATTTTTGCCAAATGGTCCTTCCAATCTTCCACTATATTAGATACAACCGCCTTCATTTTGCTGAAATAGTCCGTTACAAAGTAGTCATCTTCAGTTGGCACGTTATTTAATTTGTCCATCAACTCCTGATGACTTTTCTCGAAGATCTCTCCCACATGTATTCCAGGAGCTCAAGTTTCTCCTCGAAATAAGATGGCTTCGTTTTCCTGGCGAAAGAATCTTTTTTGGTATTCCGAATGAAGGCCTGGATTGCCTCTCCTCGTTCTGTCTGCTGTTTATAAAACTCCTCCATGTTCTTTTATATTCTTATGTAATTGCTTATCTGTACTAAAACTTGACCCGATGGGAGTTTATTAATTTTGTCAAAGACAGGGAACCAATTTTTTTGAGTTTCTTTGTTTCAAAAATTGCTGACCAATGCCAAAATCTATACTCGTGCGTACTACCTGGGTTACCGACCGAGTTAACTAGGTCAGATATTGCTGACGCCAGGAAATGCAACAGAGTTTATGAGTTGATTAAACTTTATTTTATATAAAAATAACTTTTTATGATTTGGTCGCCTCGTTGACACGAATCGTTGTTAAATGTTTTTGATAAAGTGATCGCCTAGTTGATCAACTTTTATTCAATGGGTATGCACTTCTACCCCGTTGCGGAAAACCAACTCCTAGCTTTCCAATAAATTGTTTTTATTCGCCAAGGTGGCTACGCAATGATAGTCAAGTCAATCAATTGCGTTGTTTTTAGTCGGGACCCCAGATTGATGTGAGATGTTCATCAATTTGTGCCCTCGCTTAGGATTGTTGTGTCCGAAGCGAGCAAAGAAAGTAGTCGCCTAGTTGACCAGTTTCCTTTTTGTTGAGAGATTGGTCGCCTGAGTTGACCAAATATTCTCGTTTGATGACGGTTTCACCAAGTCTGTTACTCTTTTAACTTGGAGCCGCCAATGTCGGGGTCACCAAAATGTTCAATAAAGACGTTAGTATTTCTTGATTTTATTAAATGTTTTTTTTTTATATATAAATAGGCACTAGCACATAAACCAGTGACTAAAAGTTGTCGCAACCAACACATAAATTGGGTGGACCTCGGAGTGAGATTACAAAGGTAGAGATGGGGGCCAAAGACACAGCGATGCACACCCGATGTAGCTACAATTGGTATCTGATTTTACTAAGAATAATGCATTTCTTTTATAGTACAAATAGCGAGCCCACCAGTGCATAGTTCGACATAGTGTTAGGTCAGCAAAATACGTCTTTATTGATAATAGCTAACCATAGCAGCTTAATTCACTAGGTCTTTATTGTTTACTGCTGACCATATCAGATCTACTTATGACTGATGAGCCATCGATATCTATAATCGGGTTACATACTTAATTGACATACATTTCCATTTGTTCTATATTATAATTGTCTTAATGTTATCTTATTTTATATAATCTAAACACCAACAACCTCGACGAATCAATTTCACTGATAAATTTTTTCAACAACTGTAATTCCCCGATAAAGATTATTGTCTGCTTGTATGTGTTTAGGACGATTCCAAAAACGTTATAAAAGCGAATAACGACGATGGAGACAATTCGCCTCAATTAAAAGAGAGTGAAATTGTCGGTGAGTATTAACGAATCTTGCACATTGAAAACATACGTATTGTGTATGTTGGTTAATGGCGGCGCCCTTGGGAAGCGCAATTTTTATGATGCGGCCTTCGGATGGTTCCACCGAGGCGGCTTTGAGGCACTTGCGTTTTTGGGAGGAATGAGAATAGCCAGGGCGACTTCAATTCAGATGCTTCATTTTCTTAACTTTAAAAATAGTACAATTGTCGGCGGGCACAGAAGATTCAAAGTTCTTGAAATTTCCATAGAAGTAAGAAAGAAAAGAATGTAACTTGTACTGTTCTCGGTCTCTCTTTTTCTCTTCGTACGTTTTCTCTTTTCAGCAAAGAGTATTGCTTCACTTGCAGCCTAAACATTTTCCCCCCTTTGATGATGACGATCTTCAACATCCAATTCACGTCCGTAAGACTCCTGCGAAAAGAATAAACTGAAACGAGAGAGTAACAATTTAACGCTTGGGTGTAGGGTTGGTGTCATTCTCCATAATCGGCTCCAACGGATGAGAATGCTCTAGAAGGGCGTACCCGTACTGCTAGTAACATCCCCATTTTCTGACCTGCAAATTGAGGCTTCATCTTAAAACATGTGATGCATTTATGAATTCTAAAGCGAACTGCATTGCGTCCGTTAACAATCCAGAATTTTTTCCTTATAAAGTTCAGCGCTAGTTCATGCAAGGTGCAAATATGACTTTAGGATATGACCAGATCTGTGAAAGTATGTTTATACGGTAATATATTAGTATGTTTTTCATTTAACGGCGATAGGGAATATCGAAGCCTGCCTCAGAGACGTAAAACACGTTCGTTCGAATCAAAGTACGGATTAAGAGACAGTAATATACTGTCGTTTGCAATTAACCTTCGACAGCGTCTTTCACTCAGATTCAAAACCGTCCTGCTGCGCCATCGTAATCAGTTGTCGTAGGCCCTCTTCTAATTCCACAATTGAGAGTTCAAATCGTCTTCGTTCTGCCACAAATGTACGACAATTATTGTCTGGACGTTGACGCGTACAATGCGAAGTACGTTCAAGTGGCCCATAAGACACCAGGACATAGCCTGTTTCGCGCGAGCCCAATCAGAGCGCTGTCCACGATCGCGTGGGCAAATACAAATAAAACGGACAAGCAATTAAAAATATGATTAACTACGGCTAATTACGAGATAAATGTGTTAAAATAGAGGTTTTCACAAGAGAAAGAGAGGCTTCTGATCTGATTACGGGATACAGAAGATTGTAATCAAAACATAGGACTCGAAAAGGTTCATGCAAAGAATAGTAAAAGAGAAATAAAATTTCTAGTAGGTCAACGGAGTACAGATAGGTTTAACTGGTTCAAGCATTACTCTACGATTAATTAAAGAAGGAAGATTGATTAAAAGAAGCCTACTGGAGTATGATTGCAAATTGACATTGCGATCCCAATTTAAACCGCGAAGAGCAAAAAGCTGAAATTGTTGTGTACGGATCGCCAAACTCTTTTGACCATCGTTTCAGAAACACCAGAACATTCATAGCTTTACTAACTGTAGCAGAAATATTTATTTATTTATTTACTTATTTATTAATTTCTTTATTTATTTATTTATTTACGTCAACTAACACAGAGGTCGACGAAAAAGCTTAAGCTAAAGACAGATAGTAATTAATTGAAAAAGATAGCTTAGCTATATACCCAACTAAACATCCCCGACCCGGTGGAGGTGTTTTATTTGCATAAGGTGCCAGCTATGCCCCGATTCACAGCCAATGTGGTCAGGGATGAGTTGCAACCAATCCAAGTCCAAATTAAAAAGTATTGCGCGAAGAGAAGTGACAGAAAGATGAGGAGAAATTAGGTGAGAAAGGTTGTTAAAAGATTGGCAAAGAACACGAAAAGATTCGTGAAGAGAGTAGTTAGTCAGACATCTACTAAGGTGAAAAGGAAAAAGGTTTCTGGTCCGACGTCATGGAACACAAAAATATAGCGTATCTAGTAAATTAGTAGAAATGACTTCACCGTTGACTAGTTTATGGAGAAAGAGAGTGTCAAATACGGTTGTAAAGTGAAGGAATATTAATAAGAAGAAGTCTGTCAGAATAAGAAGGTAGGCGAAGACTCGGGTCCCAATTAAGACCGCGTAACGCGAACTTAAGGAATTGCTTCTGTACCGATTCAATACTACGCTGGTGAACATCATACTGCGGGTTCCACACTGGCGAGCAATATTCTAGAGTAGGGCGAACTAACGAAGTGTATAAAACCTTTGTTACATAGGGATCATCAAATTCTTTGGCCCAACGTTTAATGAAGCCAAGAAGGCTGCATGCTCTATTGACAATAGAAGAAATATGAACATTAAATGAAAGTTTTGGGTCAAACAAAACGCCTAAGTCTTTGAACGATGGTACACAATCTAACAGATCAGACTTAATAGAGTAATGAGCTAGGAACGGAGACAAACGACTGAAAGTCATAAAAGAACACTTAGAGGCATTAAGGTGTAATTTATTAAAGTGGCACCAATCACAAAATGCATCGAGATCTGATTGCAAGTACTGTTGGAAAGAAGGATCATTATAGGAATAACAAATCTTGACGTCATCCGCAAACATGAGCACGCGTGAATGAGCCAAGGCCAAAGGCAAATCATTTATAAACAGTGTAAATAACAGGGGGCCCAGATGACTGCCTTGGGGTACACCTGAAGTAACTCGAACAGTTTTAGATATCGAGGAACGAAAAGACACCTTTTGGGTTCTGCCAACAAGATACGATTTTAACCAAGCCAACAGTTTCGGGGAAAAGCCAATAATGTTAAGTTTCGTAAGAAGGATAGAATGATCAACCGTATCGAAAGCCTTACTAAAGTCAGTATAAATAACATCAGTTTGACACTTTTTACGGAAGCCATGGTGTACAAGGGTAGTCAATTCTAAAAGGTTAGTAAGCGACGAACGACCTTTCATGAAGCCATGAGGATTAAAAGTTAATTTATGGTCCATAAGAACACCTAAGTCATTGATAATGTCTAACCGTTCTAAGGCAGTGTCGTTAAGATAATAAGTTGCTAAGTATGGAGTGCATCTATAAAAAGACATAACTTTACATTTAGAGCCGTTAAGGTTTAATAGGTTGGTTTTACATTAACTCTGAAGGTCATTAAGATCCGATTGAAGTAGGCAAGAAGACGATATTTCTTTAAAACTGAGGTAAAGCTTGACATCATCCGCGTACATAAGCACCCGAGAATGTGACACTACCAATGGAAGATCATTTATAAAAAGAGTGAATAGCAATGGACCCAAATGACTACCCTGAGGTACTCCAGAGGTCACTTGGGTGGTCTTAGAAAATGAAGACTTAAAGAGGACCTTTTGTGTACGTTTAGAAAGATATTGAACAATCCAATCTAGCAAAAGGCTGGGGATGCCAAGTGCGTTTAATTTATATAAAAGCAGAGTATGTGTAACAGAGTCAAAGGCCTTGCTGAAGTCAGTATAAATGACGTCAGTTTGCACGGCAGTCTTGAAACCTTTGATTGAGTGAGATGTAAATTCTAGTAGGTTAGTAGTTGTCGATCTAAGTTTTTTAAACCCATGTTGGGATGACGAAATGATTGAGCTATAAAAATGCTGCAATTGAGATGCAGATGCTCAAATGCTTTGGGTATGGCAGACAATTTAGATATACCCCTATAATTGGAGGCTTCGGGCTTCTTCCCTTTTTTATAAAGAGGAATAAAATATGATTTCTTCCAGATAGGCGGGAAGGCGGAAGATGTGGTGGACAGTGTAAACAACTTAAGTATTGGATTACATAGGGCCTCTGCGCAAAACCTTAATACGCAGCCTGGTATTCCGTCAGGGCCAGGTGCATATTTTGGTTTGACGGAACTGAGCACGCTAAGATCCGAACTTTCGTCAAACACAGGGTCTTAAATGCAATTAGACGATTGCAAGTGATGAAGATAAGGAGGATTTGCTTGATAAATCGAAGAGGAATAAGTTGTTTTGAAAAAATCAGCAAACATGTCGGCAATTGCCAGATCTAGTGATCTGTTACGACTATTCAGGACAGGATTTATTTGAGTTAGGGACAACTCAAGCAGACCATCAATGAAACAATGTGACAAGGAGGGCAACAGTAATAAAGAATCAAATCCAGGCAAATGGTGAGTGTATACTCCCAAGACGGACTGTGGTGGAATATACGAACAAGTAATATAGGCAGAAAAAGAATTAAACGAAATTTTAACACAAACAAATTCAATCTCCTGATTGGAGGACTGGACAATTTCAGACGAGAACGCCGAGTCAACAGCGATCAAAACGCCACCACCACTACGGATAGTCCGATCATGTCTATATATTAAATATTTTGAGGGGAAAATTGAAGCATCGGCAATATGAGGCTTCAGCCAAGTCTCAGTAAAGGCAAGAATATGAAAGTCAAAAGCTAGACTATCTACATAGAGTCTAGAGAGTTTAGACTTTAGTCCCTGTACGTCCTGATAGTCCAGAGTTAGGAACGAAATTAGTTCTTTGACTCGCCAACAGGTGCAGACGATCCGGAAGGAACGTTATTCACAGAGCCAGATAGCAAGCTAATCGGAGGCCGATTCTTTTTATTTATTGTATACTCTTTTACAACAAGGTGTTCCGGCCAAAAATCTTTAAAACATATTTGGCCAAAAAGATGTGGTTAGATACCTATTTTAAAGGACGAAATGTCCCGAGTATATGAAAAACGGAACTTTTCCACAGCAATGTTTGTTGCTTGAATTTTGCCCTGGATGTAGGCTATGACTTCTTCAGAAGTAGTATTGGGATCAAGCCTCGAAATGAAAATTTGCTTTTTGGGTGGAATTACAACAAGAGAACTAGGAATACTAGGCACAGCAGTAGTGGCTACAGCAGACGCAGCAGCAGCTGAAGCAGCCAGCACTTTACTAGCTACTCTTGTAACTACTTTATTGGCAATATTCCTGGCAACGGATGTTTGCCCGGAAGGTTCCGAAACTACAACCGATATCGTGTTAGTAGGTAGGATACTGTCTCCAGGGGAAATAGGAAGAGACTCCACACCTGCCAAAGCCGGACTCCTAAACGATATCAGCTGCTGTACATTTGGTGACATAGGGACAATGTCAAAAGCCGGAACTGGTAGAGACGAATGTGCCGACGGACTGAGGGACGCGCCCTGAAACCTGGCCCTCTTTCGCGTCGGAGATTCAATCAAAAGTTTAGAACTTCTGAATTGAACCTCCATCGCCAAAAGCTCCTCTTGGAGCTTATGAACGCTAGCTGATAGGGTTTTAAATGCATCCCCAGTCCGTTTTATAAAACTTCGCATCTCGAGCTCCAAGCACGAATCACAGCCCCCACCCTGTGCAATACTATCCCGCACCTTGACTGTGCAACCAGCACATTTAAAGTGCATTACATTGTCACACAGCCAACAGTAAAGAAAGTCTTCACTGGTCTTGCTGGGATTATTGCAATTATATTTGCAACAGACAGATATTATTTAATAATTGATTTATACAAAAACAATTTATAAATCAATATGTAAATAAAAAGGGAAAAATGTATGTACATGTTAAGAGAGACGTATACAAACCAAGGCAAAAGCTAACTGCAAAATGCAAATTAGAAAGAGAAAACAAAAAAAGAGAATATATACATATATATTTTTTTTTCTGTATTAAAACACACAACAACAAAAACTTGTCACCAGCGCGAAGTTAACGGTCGCGAGCGCGATCAAAAGAGAAAACAAAAGAATAGAGAACACCAACGCCACACAAACAAAAACAAACTATGAACTGTAAATTGAAAGCGCGGGTGGGAGCAAAAAATAGAACGAAATCAAAAACTAAGCAGCGCAACAACAAAATTATATTTGCGTTTGTTAAAGTTTTGATATTAATATATATAAGTGTTTGTAAATTTAACGCACACTTCGCGACGAGTCTAGCGATTTATTAAAAATTAGTAAGGCAATGAATTTAAATTGAATATTATAAATTAGCTTCACGAAAGAATGAAAGACAAAAATTAAGCGAGACCGCAAAAAAAATATGACCGGCTTCGATGAGTGACAATATTAAAAATCTCTTCGCACCAGCTATCCTCTATTGAAAGTCCACGAGGCTCCTCGTCGAATTGTTTTAGCTCCCAAAATTTACACAACAACTGTTCCAGTATCTCATTAGCTTCCTTCTAACGTACCGTTATGGTGTAGGACGATATCCTTCCAACTTCTTGACTCGTTTTCGCCGATACTATATATCCTCAGTGTGTGTTTTGCGCCAGAGGCATTCCTGCCATTCCTCGGCGCACTTCTCCTAACATTAGCTCATCGTAGATGTCGTTTCCCAGCAGAATATTAACTCCTTTTGCAATGAAGAAGTTAGGGTCGGCTAAAGGTAAGCCCTTCGGATGAGTCCACTCTTCAAATGGCAGATTGGCTTGCGCTTACTCACTAAAGGTAGTACTGACACAAGCAACTGGTACTTCGCATATGGGTTGTAGATTGATCCTACGACTAGCTCCACCTCAGCTGTCGCATCTGTGATTTTAGTATCTGCTAACCCGGTAATCGTGATGTGAGCCTGTTTGCGTCGTAGACGTGGCTGTTGAGCTGCATTCTCTGAAATGAACGAAACTTGTGAACCTTGATCCAAAAACGCTCTACATTTTAAGGGATAGCCTTCTTTCGACTCTACCCAAACCATTGCTGTTATTAATAAAACCTCATCTCTCTGCCTTACCGCAGTTTCCGTTTTACTCTTTCCAATTAACGCATTCGCAGATGATGTAGGATCACCTCTCGTGATCCGTGATCTCGTGAGCGACCTGTGTGATGCCGTCCTTGACATTTTTTATATTTTCCTGTCACATGCATCGATGATTTGGCTTAAGGCATCTAAAACACAGTGGATGCCTCACTACACTTGCCATTGGTTCCGATAGTCTCATCTCCGAGAATATCCTACATACTCCGATAAGGTGTGCATCCTTTTGACACACAATGCTTAGGTCTGTCTGTCGAGTGAAGGTCTGTTTCTCGTAACTCGTACATGGGTCACCTGGCCTTGCATTCCGATGTCTGTCCATTGATAGAGTTTCTTCGATATTGCCTGTTGCAGCCGTAATCATCGTTCTGTACTGAGTTTCAAGATACTGACTGAGCTCCTCAAAGCTCAACAGATTCTGCGTTGAAGATATTGACTGCTCCCAATCCACTCTTAATTGATTCGGTAATCTCTTCATCATGTAGTACACTAAAATTTCAGACTGTTGTCGCACATCCACAGCAGTCTTCTCCAATGAATACACACATGAGCGGGAAGTTTGCACACGTCTTCTCAAACCTTCCGCATCTCCATATTTAATCGGTAATTGCTGATTGAACACATCCATGTGATGTAAAAATAACACTCGCTTGTTATCACACAAATTCATCAACATTCTCCAAGCCACTTCATAGTTCGCCGCTATTAAAGTTAGATGTTCAATATCCTTAGCTGCGTCTCCAACCAATGAATCCTTCAAATAATGAAAACGATGTAAGTCCGTTAGCTTGTCGCAGTGGTGTACTCTTGTTAAAAACACCTCTTTAAACGCCGGCCACTCAATAAATTTCCCGCTGAAGGTAGGCAGTTTAACTGTTGGGAGTTTCACTTCCTCTAAATTTGCTCCCATTTATTCATGCACCGTCTGGTGCAAGCAAGACTCATCGAATAGAATAGTAGACGCCGGGATTCTCCGATCCTTATGTCTCTGCAACTCATTCCGAATCTCAGCTACTGCCATGATGTAGGTTTCTTCGAAACAGTCTTTGATGTCTTTGTCAAAATATTTGCCTTTTATCTGCTCATTATCTCGCTCTTGCACCAGTTGATGATGATTGCGCTGAAAATCTGCGTGAAAGTGTGCCAGCGAGTCTAATCTGGCTTCCAGATGACTCTCAGTATGAACCGACTCATCCGATTTATACCTATTCAACGACTTCTCTAGCGAAGTGAGCAATGTGATTTGTTCCGTAGCCAACGGTAAAAGTTTTTCAGCCATAATGAACACCTACCCAAACACATCAACGTCAAATTGTACTCATCCGAATGAGTCTATCCACTGCCAATCCCAGTCCAAATCCAATCGCCAAGATCAGTCCTCCCGGGTTCGGCACCAAAAATATGTTGGCTAACGGCTGCGCCCTTGCGGAGCCCCAAACTACTCGATTTGTATTACGCGGCTTTCGGATGATTACACCGAGGCGGCTTTGAGGCACTTGCGTTTTTGGGAGGAATGAGAATAGCCAGGGCGACTTCAATTTAGTTGCTTCTTCTTAACCTAAAAAATAGTACAATTGTCGGCGGGCACAGAAGGTGCAACCGGATCGAACGAAATGATTTTCAAGAGTAATTATAAGTACGGCAAACCACGCTGTCATTTACAATATTCAAAGTTCTGGAAATTTCCATAGAAGAAGTAAGAAAGAAAATAATTAAAAGTAACGGAACTCCAAGTTTGTCTCTCCAATGTAACTTGTGCTGTTCTGGGTCTCTCTCTTTTTCTTCGTTCGTTTTCTCTTTTCAGCAAAGAGTATTGCTTCATTTGCAGCCCAAACAGTGTATGTATCACAAAAAATTTAAATCGTCTATTTCAGTAGCCCTAACCCAAAATCAGAACAGGTCTCAAAAATTAGAAAATAATAGAAAAAGCTTGGAAAATAGTTTATAAAAAAATCATTAAAGTAAGGTTGTGTTTACTTGCTATAATTGGAATTGATTTAGATCGATTCTCGCTGTGATCAGGAATCGAAGGTATGAGTCGATTATATCTTTATTCTGTTAAGTCGTTCCTAAATATTTGATAATTCACTCAATTTTTTTCGATTATACTATTATTCATAATTTTTTCAATAATCGTGTGTTCATACAAATGTTTGTTCGTCACTTTTCTGGTCAATTTCTCAGTCAACGACGGTCAATTGATCGTCATTTACATAAATTTATGTGATCTGTTGCGGTCATTTTTTATACGCTTGCAAAAAGGGTATATTAATTTTGGTCAAAAGTGTGCAACGCTGTAACGATCCTTTCTCGTCCTTCGGGATATTTATAATATCTCGTGGGCTAGGTTCGGCACAACAAAATTTATTTTGTGCCCCGGTGAAATCAGAACAGCTTTGTTTATTGATTTGGTTTTTATAATACGTTTATTTGCGATCGTTTTATGGGCTTGATTGGTTATGACAAGTTTCTCTACGGTAGGTCTGGACTTGGACAGCGTTCTCGAATCACTTCGCAATCCCTCGTCGTCCCTTCTTGCCTTCCTTTTGCTCCTGCAACCGTTGCGGGTCGTTGTCTCGGCCTGTATCCTGCGCTTGGTTGGTGCTCCACACCTCTGCACCCCTTTCGCTATGCTTGTTGAGATGGCTTTCGCTTTTAGGTTCTGGGATAAATCCCGTAGCTACTATCACGAAGCAGGATGTTCCTCAGTAATTGGTGATCGTCAGGATATATAGATCCTGGAATTTCCGGCAGTAGGATATATCCTCGTGCCTACCACTGACTTTGGATACTCCTGGAAATGCTTGGCTTCTCTCCAACTCACTCTAGCTTGGTTGCGGTGTTTACTATCCTTATTTAAGGATTTGTTGCTGTCGAAATAAACTGTACAGGTTACTCGTAAGGCCTGTATAGTTCCTTGTTTTTCCTTTGCTCCTTCTGTTTCCTTGATAAGTTCTTAAGGTTACTCGTAAGGCCTTAATTACTTGTTACTTGATCACGACTTGATGACTTGATGCCTCTGTTTGATGGGCGTTGCCTTTATATAGGCAATTCCCACGGCCTCAGGAATATCTTGGTGTAGTACCGCTATACAGCTGGTACATTTCCATCGGCCCTCTGCTTTCACCCACGCATCCACTTGTTGCTATGCGTGGTGAAAGTCCCGTAAATCCTTTGCGCATATGTCCACTTTCTTTGTGGCTGAGCGCCCATTTATTTCCTTGTCCTTGTCTAGCTCCCTTGTATCTACGTGCTTCCATCACTTTCACGCATTGGCGTCGCCTTTCTATTGGCCGCCCTTCATATCCCGTTGACTCTCTCTGCTTTCTCTGCCAGCGCTGCCGTCGCCGGTCGCTCCCTTTGATTCACTCGTCATACCCAATTTCACCCATATTTGCTCAATATTGATATTTACATACATATATAC